>NW_028275024.1:0-158102 GCF_037043125.1 Eumetopias jubatus
GCTGCCGCACTTACATTGGAATAGACAAGCATTTTCAGGGAAGATGTTCGAAGAAACACGGTTTCTCTGCACTGATGTTTCCTGAGACTGAAGTGCACGCCGCCTGTTTCGGATTCAACACATACCTGTTGTGACTATGTTTTTCCCCGTGACGCCAGTCGTAAGCTCGAAGTCGGGTTTGACACAGACTTGTTTCGCGCAGTTGAGTCTGTGGCTTCCTTTGGCGAACTCACATACATTTGGAAACCCCTTTTAGCGTCGTGACCCATGGTGTCCATTGAGCGAAGCCCTCCATACAAAGTTGTTCCACGAGGAAGGTATATCAGGCCTTTCTCTGCTTCCTTTCACACTTGGCGTATGCCCGCCTCGATCCTTCGGAAAGGAGAAGGTAGACGAAGGACCGCTCCTCCACAGCATTGCTTTTTAGAATTAAGTGTAGAGCTCGTTCCTTACACTTCCTCCGATTTCCACACACACACCTCTCTAGGGGACAACTTGTTAGTTGGTGGTCACATTCGACCCACATGTCTCTTCACAATTCAGCGTATGGCACTTTCCTTACGCGTTCACACGAAGTCCTGAAAGCGCTTCTATCTTCCTGAAACAAGATTTGAGTTGAGAGAAGCTTTCGACACAACTCTTTCTCAAACAGTGGTATATGGCACAGGAGTTGTGCCTTCACTGGTAACGTTGGAAAGTTCTTCCATCTTTTTCCCTGCAGGTGGCAGTGGAAAGACTATTTCCCTACCGTTTTGTTCTTTGAGAGGTGAGTGTAAGACCCTTACCTTATATAGCAACACTCATCTCTCCAAAGGCTTCTTTCTTCAAGAACCCAGATGTTAGCACGAAAGCCTGTTGGACATGGACTCGTTTCTCAGAATTCAGTGTGAGGCTACTACTACTGAGGCTAGTCCACGTGCATTTGAAGACCCATCCACCTCCATGACACAGGACTTGATGGAGAGAAACCTCCGCCCAACGGGTTCCTCCCTGTAGAGGATCGCGCGTTCCATCGCTTTTCGTTCACGCTAGGTTTCCCAAGCTGCTTCCATCCTTACGAAAAGAGGTGGTAGTCGAAGGACGGCAACCCTCGAGATTTGTTCTTAGAGTTTAACAGACGTATGCCATCTTCCTTACGCTTCCGCACATTATCCATGTCCATGCACATCTTTCTTCATGGCCACGACAGTAGGCCAATTCGAAGCGGAGAGCTACGTCGAGCCGATGTCCCTTACGCCTTCACACCCACTACGGAAAACACTTTCCTCTCACCGAAACGATATGATAGTTGAGGGAAGACTTCTTCACAAGTGGTTTCTCAAGCACCGTCACAGGGCCCATTCTAGGTGCCTGCACCATTTCATGCTAAAGTGCTTCTCATCCTTCCGTGTATGTCTTTCCTTGACGGATTTCCTTCTCACACGTAAAACCGTGTCCTTTTCCATCTGCTCTCACTCCTACTCTTGAAAACACTTCTCACGGAACAGGATTTGAATGGCGACAGACTATCGACACTAAGGACTTCTGTAGCACAGGCATGGGGCCCATACATTGCGATTTCACACTTCCATGGGAAAAGCCTACCATTTTCAGGGAAGATGTTAGTAGACACACGGTTTCTCGGGAGTGGTGTTTCTTCAGACTGAAGAGCACTCCCTTCGTTTAGGATTCAACACGTACGTTTGGTGACTAGGGATTCCGCGGGAACCCAGTTGGAAGCTCGAAGTCGCGTTTGACAGAGACTTGCTTCGCAGAGATTCGTGTATGCCTTTCCTTTGGCGAAGGCGCCTACATTTGAACACCCTTCCATCGTCGTGACACATGGTGTTCGTTGAGAAATGCCCTCCATAAGAATTTGTTCCGCGAGTAAGGTAGATCTCTCTTCCTTCCCCTCCGGATTCTTTCACACTTTGCTTCAAGCCGCTTCGTTCCTTAGCAAAGCAGATGGCAGTCGAAGGAACGCACCGCCACAGCGTTGTTTCTTAGACTTAAGTGTATAGCACGTTCCTTACGCTTCCTCCCATTTCCAGACACACACCTCTCTAGGGGACTACTAGTGTGTTGGTGGTCACATTCGAGCCACATGTTTCTTCACCATTCAGCGTGTGGAATTTTCCTTGTGTTTTCACACAAAGTACTGACAACGCTTCGATCTTCCCGAAACAAGATCTGAGTTGGGAGAAGCTTTCGACACAAGTTCGTTCTCAAGCAGTGTTATATGGCACAGTACTTGTGCCTTCGCTTTTAACGTCGGAACCTTCCTCCATCTTCTTCCCTGGAGATGGTAGTGAAAGGCGATTTCTCTACCGTTTTGTTCCTTGAGAGCTGAGTGTCAGACGCTTACACATACATCTCCAACGGCTTCATGCTTCCCGAACCAAGAGGTTAGCCCGAAATCGTGTTGGACGTGGCCTTGTTTCTCTGAGTTCAGTGGAAGGCGCTGCTGAGGCGAGCTCACGTACATTTGAAGGCCCTTCCAACGTCACGACACAAGACTTTCGTGGAGAGAAACCCTCCGCACAACGTGTTCCTCGCCGTAGTGTATCGCGCTTTCCGTCTCTTTGCGTTCGCACTAAGTTGTAACAAGGTGCTTCCACCCGTAGGGAAAGAGCTGGTCGTCGACGGACGGCAACCGTCTAGATTTGTTCTTAGAGTTAAACACCCGTAGGCCATCCTCCTTATGCTTCCTCACATCATACATTTCCATACTCATCCTTCTTCATGGAACGACAGTAGACACATTCGGAACGGACGGCTAACTCTAGGGTACGTCCCTCATGCCTTCACACCCACTAGGGAAAACACTTTTATCTTCCTGAAACAATATGATAGCTGAGGGAAGACTTCCTCACAAGCGGTTGGTCAAGCACCGTCACAGGGCACGGCACATTCTTTATGCCTTCACACGTTCCTACCAGAATGCCGCGCATACGTCGGTGTATGGCTTTCCAGGATTTCCTTCTCCCACTTGAAGGCATGACATTTCCCGTCTGCTCTCTTTCATACTCTTGGAAACATTCTTCACGGAACAAGATTTGAATCGGGAGAGACAATCTACACTAACTATTTCTGTGGCACAGGCCTGGGGCACATGCCTTGCGCTGCCACACTTCCACTGGAATAGACACGCATTTTCAGGGAAGATGTTAGAAGAAACACGGTTTCTCTGTTTCCTCAGACTGAAGTGCACGCCGCCTGTTTCGGATTCAACAAATACCTGTTGTGACTCTGATTTCCCCGTGACGCCAGTCGTAAGCTCGAAGTCGGGTTTGACTCAGACTTGTTTCGCGCAGTTGAGTCTGTGGCTTTCCTCTGGCGAACTCACATACATTTGCAAAACCCAACATGGCCCATGTTGCCCATTGGGAGAAGCCCTCCATAAATGTTGTTCCACGAGGAAGGTATATCAGGCTTTTCCTCCGCTTCCTTTCACACTTGGCGCAAGGCCGCTTCGATCCTTCGGAAAGGAGAAGGTAGACGAAGGACCGCACCGCCACAGCGTTGTTTCTTAGACTTAAGTGTATAGCACGTTCCTTACGCTTCCTCCCATTTCCAGACACACTCCTCTCTAGGGGACTCCTAGTGTGTTGGTGGTCACATTCGAGCCACATGTTTCTTCACCATTCAGCGTGTGGTGTTTTCCTTGTGTTTTCACACAAAGTACTGACAACGCTTCTATCTTCCCGAAACAAGATCTGAGTTGGGAGAAGCTTTCGACACAAGTTCGTTCTCAAGCAGTGGTATATGGCACTGTACTTGTCCCTTCGCTTTCAACGTCGGGACTTTCCTCCATCTTCTTCCCTGTAGATGGTCGTGGAAAGGCGATTTCTCTACCGTTTTGTTCCTTGAGAGCTTAGTGTCAGACACTTACACCTATATCTCCAAAGGCTTCATGCTTCCCGAACCAAGAGGTGAGCACGAAATCGTGTTGGACGTGGCCTTGTTTCTCTGTGTCCAGTGGAAGGCGCTGCTGAGGCGAGCACACGTATATTTGATGGCACTCCAACTTCATGACACAAGACTTTCGTGGAGAGAAACCCTCCCCACAACGTGTTCCTCACCGTAGTGTATCGTACTTTCCGTCTCTTTCCTTTCGCACTACGTTGTAACAAGGTGCTTCCATCCGTAGGGAAAGAGCGGGTCGTCGACGGACGGCAAACCTCTAGATTTGTTCTTAGAGTTAACCATGGGGAGGCAATCCTCCTCATGCTTCCTCACATCATACATATCCATACGCATCCTTCTTCATGGAACGACAGGAGACACATTCGGGACGGACGGCTAACTCTTGGGTACGTCCCTCATGCCTTCACACCCACTACGGAAAACACTTTTATCTTCCTGAAACTGTAGGATAGCTGAGGGAGGACTTCTTCCCAAGCGGTTGGTCAAGCAACGTCCCAGGTGACGGCACATTCTCTATGCCTTCACACGTTCATGCCAGAATGCCGCTCATACGTAGGTGTATGGCTTTCCAGGATATCCTTCTCCCACTTGAAGGCATGACCTTTCCCCTCTGATCTCTCTCATACTCTTGAAAACATTCCTCACGGAACAAGATTTGAATTGGGAGAGACAATCTACACTGACCATTTCTGTGGCACAGGCATGGGGCACATGCCTTGCGCTGCCGCACTTACATTGGAATAGACAAGCATTTTCAGGGAAGATGTTCGTAGAAACACGGTTTCTCTGCACTGATGTTTCCTGAGACTGAAGTGCACGCCGCCTGTTTCGGATTCAACACATACCTGTTGTGACTATGTTTTCCCCGTGACGCCAGTCGTAAGCTCGAAGTCGGGTTTGACACAGACTTGTTTCGCGCAGTTGAGTCTGTGGCTTTCCTTTGGCGAACTCACATACATTTGGAAACCCCTTTTAGCGTCGTGACCCATGGTGTCCATTGAGCGAAGCCCTCCATACAAAGTTGTTCCACGAGGAAGGTATATCAGGCCTTTCCTCTGCTTCCTTTCACACTTGGCGTATGCCCGCCTCGATCCTTCGGAAAGGAGAAGGTAGACGAAGGACCGCTCCTCCACAGCATTGCTTTTTAGAATTAAGTGTAGAGCTCGTTCCTTACACTTCCTCCGATTTCCACACACACACCTCTCTAGGGGACAACTTGTTAGTTGGTGGTCACATTCGACCCACATGTCTCTTCACAATTCAGCGTATGGCACTTTCCTTACGCGTTCACACGAAGTCCTGAAAGCGCTTCTATCTTCCTGAAACAAGATTTGAGTTGAGAGAAGCTTTCGACACAACTCTTTCTCAAACAGTGGTATATGGCACAGGAGTTGTGCCTTCACTGGTAACGTTGGAAAGTTCTTCCATCTTTTTCCCTGCAGGTGGCAGTGGAAAGACTATTTCCCTACCGTTTTGTTCTTTGAGAGGTGAGTGTAAGACCCTTACCTTATATAGCAACACTCATCTCTCCAAAGGCTTCTTTCTTCAAGAACCCAGATGTTAGCACGAAAGCCTGTTGGACATGGACTCGTTTCTCAGAATTCAGTGTGAGGCTACTACTACTGAGGCTAGTCCACGTGCATTTGAAGACCCATCCACCTCCATGACACAGGACTTGATGGAGAGAAACCCTCCGCCCAACGGGTTCCTCCCTGTAGAGGATCGCGCGTTCCATCGCTTTTCGTTCACGCTAGGTTTCCCAAGCTGCTTCCATCCTTACGAAAAGAGGTGGTAGTCGAAGGACGGCAACCCTCGAGATTTGTTCTTAGAGTTTAACAGACGTATGCCATCTTCCTTACGCTTCCGCACATTATCCATGTCCATGCACATCTTTCTTCATGGCCACGACAGTAGGCCAATTCGAAGCGGAGAGCTACGTCGAGCCGATGTCCCTTACGCCTTCACACCCACTACGGAAAACACTTTCCTCTCACCGAAACGATATGATAGTTGAGGGAAGACTTCTTCACAAGTGGTTTCTCAAGCACCGTCACAGGGCCCATTCTAGGTGCCTGCACCATTTCATGCTAAAGTGCTTCTCATCCTTCCGTGTATGTCTTTCTTGACGGATTTCCTTCTCACACGTAAAACCGTGTCCTTTTCCATCTGCTCTCACTCCTACTCTTGAAAACACTTCTCACGGAACAGGATTTGAATGGCGACAGACTATCGACACTAAGGACTTCTGTAGCACAGGCATGGGGCCCATACATTGCGATTTCACACTTCCATGGGAAAAGCCTACCATTTTCAGGGAAGATGTTAGTAGACACACGGTTTCTCGGGAGTGGTGTTTCTTCAGACTGAAGAGCACTCCCTTCGTTTAGGATTCAACACGTACGTTTGGTGACTAGGGATTCCGCGGGAACCCAGTTGGAAGCTCGAAGTCGCGTTTGACAGAGACTTGCTTCGCAGAGATTCGTGTATGCCTTTCCTTTGGCGAAGGCGCCTACATTTGAACACCCTTCCATCGTCGTGACACATGGTGTTCGTTGAGAAATGCCCTCCATAAGAATTTGTTCCGCGAGTAAGGTAGATCTCTCTTCCTTCCCCTCCGGATTCTTTCACACTTTGCTTCAAGCCGCTTCGTTCCTTAGCAAAGCAGATGGCAGTCGAAGGAACGCACCGCCACAGCGTTGTTTCTTAGACTTAAGTGTATAGCACGTTCCTTACGCTTCCTCCCATTTCCAGACACACACCTCTCTAGGGGACTACTAGTGTGTTGGTGGTCACATTCGAGCCACATGTTTCTTCACCATTCAGCGTGTGGAATTTTCCTTGTGTTTTCACACAAAGTACTGACAACGCTTCGATCTTCCCGAAACAAGATCTGAGTTGGGAGAAGCTTTCGACACAAGTTCGTTCTCAAGCAGTGTTATATGGCACAGTACTTGTGCCTTCGCTTTTAACGTCGGAACCTTCCTCCATCTTCTTCCCTGGAGATGGTAGTGGAAAGGCGATTTCTCTACCGTTTTGTTCCTTGAGAGCTGAGTGTCAGACGCTTACACATACATCTCCAACGGCTTCATGCTTCCCGAACCAAGAGGTTAGCCCGAAATCGTGTTGGACGTGGCCTTGTTTCTCTGAGTTCAGTGGAAGGCGCTGCTGAGGCGAGCTCACGTACATTTGAAGGCCCTTCCAACGTCACGACACAAGACTTTCGTGGAGAGAAACCCTCCGCACAACGTGTTCCTCGCCGTAGTGTATCGCGCTTTCCGTCTCTTTGCGTTCGCACTAAGTTGTAACAAGGTGCTTCCACCCGTAGGGAAAGAGCTGGTCGTCGACGGACGGCAACCGTCTAGATTTGTTCTTAGAGTTAAACACCCGTAGGCCATCCTCCTTATGCTTCCTCACATCATACATTTCCATACTCATCCTTCTTCATGGAACGACAGTAGACACATTCGGAACGGACGGCTAACTCTAGGGTACGTCCCTCATGCCTTCACACCCACTAGGGAAAACACTTTTATCTTCCTGAAACAATATGATAGCTGAGGGAAGACTTCCTCACAAGCGGTTGGTCAAGCACCGTCACAGGGCACGGCACATTCTTTATGCCTTCACACGTTCCTACCAGAATGCCGCGCATACGTCGGTGTATGGCTTTCCAGGATTTCCTTCTCCCACTTGAAGGCATGACATTTCCCGTCTGCTCTCTTTCATACTCTTGGAAACATTCTTCACGGAACAAGATTTGAATCGGGAGAGACAATCTACACTAACTATTTCTGTGGCACAGGCCTGGGGCACATGCCTTGCGCTGCCACACTTCCACTGGAATAGACACGCATTTTCAGGGAAGATGTTAGAAGAAACACGGTTTCTCTGTTTCCTCAGACTGAAGTGCACGCCGCCTGTTTCGGATTCAACAAATACCTGTTGTGACTCTGATTTCCCCGTGACGCCAGTCGTAAGCTCGAAGTCGGGTTTGACTCAGACTTGTTTCGCGCAGTTGAGTCTGTGGCTTTCCTCTGGCGAACTCACATACATTTGCAAAACCCAACATGGCCCATGTTGCCCATTGGGAGAAGCCCTCCATAAATGTTGTTCCACGAGGAAGGTATATCAGGCTTTTCCTCCGCTTCCTTTCACACTTGGCGCAAGGCCGCTTCGATCCTTCGGAAAGGAGAAGGTAGACGAAGGACCGCACCGCCACAGCGTTGTTTCTTAGACTTAAGTGTATAGCACGTTCCTTACGCTTCCTCCCATTTCCAGACACACTCCTCTCTAGGGGACTCCTAGTGTGTTGGTGGTCACATTCGAGCCACATGTTTCTTCACCATTCAGCGTGTGGTGTTTTCCTTGTGTTTTCACACAAAGTACTGACAACGCTTCTATCTTCCCGAAACAAGATCTGAGTTGGGAGAAGCTTTCGACACAAGTTCGTTCTCAAGCAGTGGTATATGGCACTGTACTTGTCCCTTCGCTTTCAACGTCGGGACTTTCCTCCATCTTCTTCCCTGTAGATGGTCGTGGAAAGGCGATTTCTCTACCGTTTTGTTCCTTGAGAGCTTAGTGTCAGACACTTACACCTATATCTCCAAAGGCTTCATGCTTCCCGAACCAAGAGGTGAGCACGAAATCGTGTTGGACGTGGCCTTGTTTCTCTGTGTCCAGTGGAAGGCGCTGCTGAGGCGAGCACACGTATATTTGATGGCACTCCAACTTCATGACACAAGACTTTCGTGGAGAGAAACCCTCCCCACAACGTGTTCCTCACCGTAGTGTATCGTACTTTCCGTCTCTTTCCTTTCGCACTACGTTGTAACAAGGTGCTTCCATCCGTAGGGAAAGAGCGGGTCGTCGACGGACGGCAAACCTCTAGATTTGTTCTTAGAGTTAACCATGGGGAGGCAATCCTCCTCATGCTTCCTCACATCATACATATCCATACGCATCCTTCTTCATGGAACGACAGGAGACACATTCGGGACGGACGGCTAACTCTTGGGTACGTCCCTCATGCCTTCACACCCACTACGGAAAACACTTTTATCTTCCTGAAACTGTAGGATAGCTGAGGGAGGACTTCTTCCCAAGCGGTTGGTCAAGCAACGTCCCAGGTGACGGCACATTCTCTATGCCTTCACACGTTCATGCCAGAATGCCGCTCATACGTAGGTGTATGGCTTTCCAGGATATCCTTCTCCCACTTGAAGGCATGACCTTTCCCCTCTGATCTCTCTCATACTCTTGAAAACATTCCTCACGGAACAAGATTTGAATTGGGAGAGACAATCTACACTGACCATTTCTGTGGCACAGGCATGGGGCACATGCCTTGCGCTGCCGCACTTACATTGGAATAGACAAGCATTTTCAGGGAAGATGTTCGTAGAAACACGGTTTCTCTGCACTGATGTTTCCTGAGACTGAAGTGCACGCCGCCTGTTTCGGATTCAACACATACCTGTTGTGACTATGTTTTCCCCGTGACGCCAGTCGTAAGCTCGAAGTCGGGTTTGACACAGACTTGTTTCGCGCAGTTGAGTCTGTGGCTTTCCTTTGGCGAACTCACATACATTTGGAAACCCCTTTTAGCGTCGTGACCCATGGTGTCCATTGAGCGAAGCCCTCCATACAAAGTTGTTCCACGAGGAAGGTATATCAGGCCTTTCCTCTGCTTCCTTTCACACTTGGCGTATGCCCGCCTCGATCCTTCGGAAAGGAGAAGGTAGACGAAGGACCGCTCCTCCACAGCATTGCTTTTTAGAATTAAGTGTAGAGCTCGTTCCTTACACTTCCTCCGATTTCCACACACACACCTCTCTAGGGGACAACTTGTTAGTTGGTGGTCACATTCGACCCACATGTCTCTTCACAATTCAGCGTATGGCACTTTCCTTACGCGTTCACACGAAGTCCTGAAAGCGCTTCTATCTTCCTGAAACAAGATTTGAGTTGAGAGAAGCTTTCGACACAACTCTTTCTCAAACAGTGGTATATGGCACAGGAGTTGTGCCTTCACTGGTAACGTTGGAAAGTTCTTCCATCTTTTTCCCTGCAGGTGGCAGTGGAAAGACTATTTCCCTACCGTTTTGTTCCTTGAGAGGTGAGTGTAAGACCCTTACCTTATATAGCAACACTCATCTCTCCAAAGGCTTCTTTCTTCAAGAACCCAGATGTTAGCACGAAAGCCTGTTGGACATGGACTCGTTTCTCAGAATTCAGTGTGAGGCTACTACTACTGAGGCTAGTCCACGTGCATTTGAAGACCCATCCACCTCCATGACACAGGACTTGATGGAGAGAAACCCTCCGCCCAACGGGTTCCTCCCTGTAGAGGATCGCGCGTTCCATCGCTTTTCGTTCACGCTAGGTTTCCCAAGCTGCTTCCATCCTTACGAAAAGAGGTGGTAGTCGAAGGACGGCAACCCTCGAGATTTGTTCTTAGAGTTTAACAGACGTATGCCATCTTCCTTACGCTTCCGCACATTATCCATGTCCATGCACATCTTTCTTCATGGCCACGACAGTAGGCCAATTCGAAGCGGAGAGCTACGTCGAGCCGATGTCCCTTACGCCTTCACACCCACTACGGAAAACACTTTCCTCTCACCGAAACGATATGATAGTTGAGGGAAGACTTCTTCACAAGTGGTTTCTCAAGCACCGTCACAGGGCCCATTCTAGGTGCCTGCACCATTTCATGCTAAAGTGCTTCTCATCCTTCCGTGTATGTCTTTCTTGACGGATTTCCTTCTCACACGTAAAACCGTGTCCTTTTCCATCTGCTCTCACTCCTACTCTTGAAAACACTTCTCACGGAACAGGATTTGAATGGCGACAGACTATCGACACTAAGGACTTCTGTAGCACAGGCATGGGGCCCATACATTGCGATTTCACACTTCCATGGGAAAAGCCTACCATTTTCAGGGAAGATGTTAGTAGACACACGGTTTCTCGGGAGTGGTGTTTCTTCAGACTGAAGAGCACTCCCTTCGTTTAGGATTCAACACGTACGTTTGGTGACTAGGGATTCCGCGGGAACCCAGTTGGAAGCTCGAAGTCGCGTTTGACAGAGACTTGCTTCGCAGAGATTCGTGTATGCCTTTCCTTTGGCGAAGGCGCCTACATTTGAACACCCTTCCATCGTCGTGACACATGGTGTTCGTTGAGAAATGCCCTCCATAAGAATTTGTTCCGCGAGTAAGGTAGATCTCTCTTCCTTCCCCTCCGGATTCTTTCACACTTTGCTTCAAGCCGCTTCGTTCCTTAGCAAAGCAGATGGCAGTCGAAGGAACGCACCGCCACAGCGTTGTTTCTTAGACTTAAGTGTATAGCACGTTCCTTACGCTTCCTCCCATTTCCAGACACACACCTCTCTAGGGGACTACTAGTGTGTTGGTGGTCACATTCGAGCCACATGTTTCTTCACCATTCAGCGTGTGGAATTTTCCTTGTGTTTTCACACAAAGTACTGACAACGCTTCGATCTTCCCGAAACAAGATCTGAGTTGGGAGAAGCTTTCGACACAAGTTCGTTCTCAAGCAGTGTTATATGGCACAGTACTTGTGCCTTCGCTTTTAACGTCGGAACCTTCCTCCATCTTCTTCCCTGGAGATGGTAGTGGAAAGGCGATTTCTCTACCGTTTTGTTCCTTGAGAGCTGAGTGTCAGACGCTTACACATACATCTCCAACGGCTTCATGCTTCCCGAACCAAGAGGTTAGCCCGAAATCGTGTTGGACGTGGCCTTGTTTCTCTGAGTTCAGTGGAAGGCGCTGCTGAGGCGAGCTCACGTACATTTGAAGGCCCTTCCAACGTCACGACACAAGACTTTCGTGGAGAGAAACCCTCCGCACAACGTGTTCCTCGCCGTAGTGTATCGCGCTTTCCGTCTCTTTGCGTTCGCACTAAGTTGTAACAAGGTGCTTCCACCCGTAGGGAAAGAGCTGGTCGTCGACGGACGGCAACCGTCTAGATTTGTTCTTAGAGTTAAACACCCGTAGGCCATCCTCCTTATGCTTCCTCACATCATACATTTCCATACTCATCCTTCTTCATGGAACGACAGTAGACACATTCGGAACGGACGGCTAACTCTAGGGTACGTCCCTCATGCCTTCACACCCACTAGGGAAAACACTTTTATCTTCCTGAAACAATATGATAGCTGAGGGAAGACTTCCTCACAAGCGGTTGGTCAAGCACCGTCACAGGGCACGGCACATTCTTTATGCCTTCACACGTTCCTACCAGAATGCCGCGCATACGTCGGTGTATGGCTTTCCAGGATTTCCTTCTCCCACTTGAAGGCATGACATTTCCCGTCTGCTCTCTTTCATACTCTTGGAAACATTCTTCACGGAACAAGATTTGAATCGGGAGAGACAATCTACACTAACTATTTCTGTGGCACAGGCCTGGGGCACATGCCTTGCGCTGCCACACTTCCACTGGAATAGACACGCATTTTCAGGGAAGATGTTAGAAGAAACACGGTTTCTCTGTTTCCTCAGACTGAAGTGCACGCCGCCTGTTTCGGATTCAACAAATACCTGTTGTGACTCTGATTTCCCCGTGACGCCAGTCGTAAGCTCGAAGTCGGGTTTGACTCAGACTTGTTTCGCGCAGTTGAGTCTGTGGCTTTCCTCTGGCGAACTCACATACATTTGCAAAACCCAACATGGCCCATGTTGCCCATTGGGAGAAGCCCTCCATAAATGTTGTTCCACGAGGAAGGTATATCAGGCTTTTCCTCCGCTTCCTTTCACACTTGGCGCAAGGCCGCTTCGATCCTTCGGAAAGGAGAAGGTAGACGAAGGACCGCACCGCCACAGCGTTGTTTCTTAGACTTAAGTGTATAGCACGTTCCTTACGCTTCCTCCCATTTCCAGACACACTCCTCTCTAGGGGACTCCTAGTGTGTTGGTGGTCACATTCGAGCCACATGTTTCTTCACCATTCAGCGTGTGGTGTTTTCCTTGTGTTTTCACACAAAGTACTGACAACGCTTCTATCTTCCCGAAACAAGATCTGAGTTGGGAGAAGCTTTCGACACAAGTTCGTTCTCAAGCAGTGGTATATGGCACTGTACTTGTCCCTTCGCTTTCAACGTCGGGACTTTCCTCCATCTTCTTCCCTGTAGATGGTCGTGGAAAGGCGATTTCTCTACCGTTTTGTTCCTTGAGAGCTTAGTGTCAGACACTTACACCTATATCTCCAAAGGCTTCATGCTTCCCGAACCAAGAGGTGAGCACGAAATCGTGTTGGACGTGGCCTTGTTTCTCTGTGTCCAGTGGAAGGCGCTGCTGAGGCGAGCACACGTATATTTGATGGCACTCCAACTTCATGACACAAGACTTTCGTGGAGAGAAACCCTCCCCACAACGTGTTCCTCACCGTAGTGTATCGTACTTTCCGTCTCTTTCCTTTCGCACTACGTTGTAACAAGGTGCTTCCATCCGTAGGGAAAGAGCGGGTCGTCGACGGACGGCAAACCTCTAGATTTGTTCTTAGAGTTAACCATGGGGAGGCAATCCTCCTCATGCTTCCTCACATCATACATATCCATACGCATCCTTCTTCATGGAACGACAGGAGACACATTCGGGACGGACGGCTAACTCTTGGGTACGTCCCTCATGCCTTCACACCCACTAGGGAAAACACTTTTATCTTCCTGAAACTGTAGGATAGCTGAGGGAGGACTTCTTCCCAAGCGGTTGGTCAAGCAACGTCCCAGGTGACGGCACATTCTCTATGCCTTCACACGTTCATGCCAGAATGCCGCTCATACGTAGGTGTATGGCTTTCCAGGATATCCTTCTCCCACTTGAAGGCATGACCTTTCCCCTCTGATCTCTCTCATACTCTTGAAAACATTCCTCACGGAACAAGATTTGAATTGGGAGAGACAATCTACACTGACCATTTCTGTGGCACAGGCATGGGGCACATGCCTTGCGCTGCCGCACTTACATTGGAATAGACAAGCATTTTCAGGGAAGATGTTCGTAGAAACACGGTTTCTCTGCACTGATGTTTCCTGAGACTGAAGTGCACGCCGCCTGTTTCGGATTCAACACATACCTGTTGTGACTATGTTTTCCCCGTGACGCCAGTCGTAAGCTCGAAGTCGGGTTTGACACAGACTTGTTTCGCGCAGTTGAGTCTGTGGCTTTCCTTTGGCGAACTCACATACATTTGGAAACCCCTTTTAGCGTCGTGACCCATGGTGTCCATTGAGCGAAGCCCTCCATACAAAGTTGTTCCACGAGGAAGGTATATCAGGCCTTTCCTCTGCTTCCTTTCACACTTGGCGTATGCCCGCCTCGATCCTTCGGAAAGGAGAAGGTAGACGAAGGACCGCTCCTCCACAGCATTGCTTTTTAGAATTAAGTGTAGAGCTCGTTCCTTACACTTCCTCCGATTTCCACACACACACCTCTCTAGGGGACAACTTGTTAGTTGGTGGTCACATTCGACCCACATGTCTCTTCACAATTCAGCGTATGGCACTTTCCTTACGCGTTCACACGAAGTCCTGAAAGCGCTTCTATCTTCCTGAAACAAGATTTGAGTTGAGAGAAGCTTTCGACACAACTCTTTCTCAAACAGTGGTATATGGCACAGGAGTTGTGCCTTCACTGGTAACGTTGGAAAGTTCTTCCATCTTTTCCCCTGCAGGTGGCAGTGGAAAGACTATTTCCCTACCGTTTTGTTCTTTGAGAGGTGAGTGTAAGACCCTTACCTTATATAGCAACACTCATCTCTCCAAAGGCTTCTTTCTTCAAGAACCCAGATGTTAGCACGAAAGCCTGTTGGACATGGACTCGTTTCTCAGAATTCAGTGTGAGGCTACTACTACTGAGGCTAGTCCACGTGCATTTGAAGACCCATCCACCTCCATGACACAGGACTTGATGGAGAGAAACCCTCCGCCCAACGGGTTCCTCCCTGTAGAGGATCGCGCGTTCCATCGCTTTTCGTTCACGCTAGGTTTCCCAAGCTGCTTCCATCCTTACGAAAAGAGGTGGTAGTCGAAGGACGGCAACCCTCGAGATTTGTTCTTAGAGTTTAACAGACGTATGCCATCTTCCTTACGCTTCCGCACATTATCCATGTCCATGCACATCTTTCTTCATGGCCACGACAGTAGGCCAATTCGAAGCGGAGAGCTACGTCGAGCCGATGTCCCTTACGCCTTCACACCCACTACGGAAAACACTTTCCTCTCACCGAAACGATATGATAGTTGAGGGAAGACTTCTTCACAAGTGGTTTCTCAAGCACCGTCACAGGGCCCATTCTAGGTGCCTGCACCATTTCATGCTAAAGTGCTTCTCATCCTTCCGTGTATGTCTTTCTTGACGGATTTCCTTCTCACACGTAAAACCGTGTCCTTTTCCATCTGCTCTCACTCCTACTCTTGAAAACACTTCTCACGGAACAGGATTTGAATGGCGACAGACTATCGACACTAAGGACTTCTGTAGCACAGGCATGGGGCCCATACATTGCGATTTCACACTTCCATGGGAAAAGCCTACCATTTTCAGGGAAGATGTTAGTAGACACACGGTTTCTCGGGAGTGGTGTTTCTTCAGACTGAAGAGCACTCCCTTCGTTTAGGATTCAACACGTACGTTTGGTGACTAGGGATTCCGCGGGAACCCAGTTGGAAGCTCGAAGTCGCGTTTGACAGAGACTTGCTTCGCAGAGATTCGTGTATGCCTTTCCTTTGGCGAAGGCGCCTACATTTGAACACCCTTCCATCGTCGTGACACATGGTGTTCGTTGAGAAATGCCCTCCATAAGAATTTGTTCCGCGAGTAAGGTAGATCTCTCTTCCTTCCCCTCCGGATTCTTTCACACTTTGCTTCAAGCCGCTTCGTTCCTTAGCAAAGCAGATGGCAGTCGAAGGAACGCACCGCCACAGTGTTGTTTCTTAGACTTAAGTGTATAGCACGTTCCTTACGCTTCCTCCCATTTCCAGACACACACCTCTCTAGGGGACTACTAGTGTGTTGGTGGTCACATTCGAGCCACATGTTTCTTCACCATTCAGCGTGTGGAATTTTCCTTGTGTTTTCACACAAAGTACTGACAACGCTTCGATCTTCCCGAAACAAGATCTGAGTTGGGAGAAGCTTTCGACACAAGTTCGTTCTCAAGCAGTGTTATATGGCACAGTACTTGTGCCTTCGCTTTTAACGTCGGAACCTTCCTCCATCTTCTTCCCTGGAGATGGTAGTGGAAAGGCGATTTCTCTACCGTTTTGTTCCTTGAGAGCTGAGTGTCAGACGCTTACACATACATCTCCAACGGCTTCATGCTTCCCGAACCAAGAGGTTAGCCCGAAATCGTGTTGGACGTGGCCTTGTTTCTCTGAGTTCAGTGGAAGGCGCTGCTGAGGCGAGCTCACGTACATTTGAAGGCCCTTCCAACGTCACGACACAAGACTTTCGTGGAGAGAAACCCTCCGCACAACGTGTTCCTCGCCGTAGTGTATCGCGCTTTCCGTCTCTTTGCGTTCGCACTAAGTTGTAACAAGGTGCTTCCACCCGTAGGGAAAGAGCTGGTCGTCGACGGACGGCAACCGTCTAGATTTGTTCTTAGAGTTAAACACCCGTAGGCCATCCTCCTTATGCTTCCTCACATCATACATTTCCATACTCATCCTTCTTCATGGAACGACAGTAGACACATTCGGAACGGACGGCTAACTCTAGGGTACGTCCCTCATGCCTTCACACCCACTAGGGAAAACACTTTTATCTTCCTGAAACAATATGATAGCTGAGGGAAGACTTCCTCACAAGCGGTTGGTCAAGCACCGTCACAGGGCACGGCACATTCTTTATGCCTTCACACGTTCCTACCAGAATGCCGCGCATACGTCGGTGTATGGCTTTCCAGGATTTCCTTCTCCCACTTGAAGGCATGACATTTCCCGTCTGCTCTCTTTCATACTCTTGGAAACATTCTTCACGGAACAAGATTTGAATCGGGAGAGACAATCTACACTAACTATTTCTGTGGCACAGGCCTGGGGCACATGCCTTGCGCTGCCACACTTCCACTGGAATAGACACGCATTTTCAGGGAAGATGTTAGAAGAAACACGGTTTCTCTGTTTCCTCAGACTGAAGTGCACGCCGCCTGTTTCGGATTCAACAAATACCTGTTGTGACTCTGATTTCCCCGTGACGCCAGTCGTAAGCTCGAAGTCGGGTTTGACTCAGACTTGTTTCGCGCAGTTGAGTCTGTGGCTTTCCTCTGGCGAACTCACATACATTTGCAAAACCCAACATGGCCCATGTTGCCCATTGGGAGAAGCCCTCCATAAATGTTGTTCCACGAGGAAGGTATATCAGGCTTTTCCTCCGCTTCCTTTCACACTTGGCGCAAGGCCGCTTCGATCCTTCGGAAAGGAGAAGGTAGACGAAGGACCGCACCGCCACAGCGTTGTTTCTTAGACTTAAGTGTATAGCACGTTCCTTACGCTTCCTCCCATTTCCAGACACACTCCTCTCTAGGGGACTCCTAGTGTGTTGGTGGTCACATTCGAGCCACATGTTTCTTCACCATTCAGCGTGTGGTGTTTTCCTTGTGTTTTCACACAAAGTACTGACAACGCTTCTATCTTCCCGAAACAAGATCTGAGTTGGGAGAAGCTTTCGACACAAGTTCGTTCTCAAGCAGTGGTATATGGCACTGTACTTGTCCCTTCGCTTTCAACGTCGGGACTTTCCTCCATCTTCTTCCCTGTAGATGGTCGTGGAAAGGCGATTTCTCTACCGTTTTGTTCCTTGAGAGCTTAGTGTCAGACACTTACACCTATATCTCCAAAGGCTTCATGCTTCCCGAACCAAGAGGTGAGCACGAAATCGTGTTGGACGTGGCCTTGTTTCTCTGTGTCCAGTGGAAGGCGCTGCTGAGGCGAGCACACGTATATTTGATGGCACTCCAACTTCATGACACAAGACTTTCGTGGAGAGAAACCCTCCCCACAACGTGTTCCTCACCGTAGTGTATCGTACTTTCCGTCTCTTTCCTTTCGCACTACGTTGTAACAAGGTGCTTCCATCCGTAGGGAAAGAGCGGGTCGTCGACGGACGGCAAACCTCTAGATTTGTTCTTAGAGTTAACCATGGGGAGGCAATCCTCCTCATGCTTCCTCACATCATACATATCCATACGCATCCTTCTTCATGGAACGACAGGAGACACATTCGGGACGGACGGCTAACTCTTGGGTACGTCCCTCATGCCTTCACACCCACTACGGAAAACACTTTTATCTTCCTGAAACTGTAGGATAGCTGAGGGAGGACTTCTTCCCAAGCGGTTGGTCAAGCAACGTCCCAGGTGACGGCACATTCTCTATGCCTTCACACGTTCATGCCAGAATGCCGCTCATACGTAGGTGTATGGCTTTCCAGGATATCCTTCTCCCACTTGAAGGCATGACCTTTCCCCTCTGATCTCTCTCATACTCTTGAAAACATTCCTCACGGAACAAGATTTGAATTGGGAGAGACAATCTACACTGACCATTTCTGTGGCACAGGCAGGGGGCACATGCCTTGCGCTGCCGCACTTACATTGGAATAGACAAGCATTTTCAGGGAAGATGTTCGTAGAAACACGGTTTCTCTGCACTGATGTTTCCTGAGACTGAAGTGCACGCCGCCTGTTTCGGATTCAACACATACCTGTTGTGACTATGTTTTCCCCGTGACGCCAGTCGTAAGCTCGAAGTCGGGTTTGACACAGACTTGTTTCGCGCAGTTGAGTCTGTGGCTTTCCTTTGGCGAACTCACATACATTTGGAAACCCCTTTTAGCGTCGTGACCCATGGTGTCCATTGAGCGAAGCCCTCCATACAAAGTTGTTCCACGA
This sequence comes from Eumetopias jubatus, assembly GCF_037043125.1. Taxonomy (NCBI): domain Eukaryota; kingdom Metazoa; phylum Chordata; class Mammalia; order Carnivora; family Otariidae; genus Eumetopias; species Eumetopias jubatus. The sequence continues at coordinate 18,823 of NW_028275024.1, forward strand.
GGAAGGTATATCAGGCCTTTCCTCTGCTTCCTTTCACACTTGGCGTATGCCCGCCTCGATCCTTCGGAAAGGAGAAGGTAGACGAAGGACCGCTCCTCCACAGCATTGCTTTTTAGAATTAAGTGTAGAGCTCGTTCCTTACACTTCCTCCGATTTCCACACACACACCTCTCTAGGGGACAACTTGTTAGTTGGTGGTCACATTCGACCCACATGTCTCTTCACAATTCAGCGTATGGCACTTTCCTTACGCGTTCACACGAAGTCCTGAAAGCGCTTCTATCTTCCTGAAACAAGATTTGAGTTGAGAGAAGCTTTCGACACAACTCTTTCTCAAACAGTGGTATATGGCACAGGAGTTGTGCCTTCACTGGTAACGTTGGAAAGTTCTTCCATCTTTTCCCCTGCAGGTGGCAGTGGAAAGACTATTTCCCTACCGTTTTGTTCTTTGAGAGGTGAGTGTAAGACCCTTACCTTATATAGCAACACTCATCTCTCCAAAGGCTTCTTTCTTCAAGAACCCAGATGTTAGCACGAAAGCCTGTTGGACATGGACTCGTTTCTCAGAATTCAGTGTGAGGCTACTACTACTGAGGCTAGTCCACGTGCATTTGAAGACCCATCCACCTCCATGACACAGGACTTGATGGAGAGAAACCCTCCGCCCAACGGGTTCCTCCCTGTAGAGGATCGCGCGTTCCATCGCTTTTCGTTCACGCTAGGTTTCCCAAGCTGCTTCCATCCTTACGAAAAGAGGTGGTAGTCGAAGGACGGCAACCCTCGAGATTTGTTCTTAGAGTTTAACAGACGTATGCCATCTTCCTTACGCTTCCGCACATTATCCATGTCCATGCACATCTTTCTTCATGGCCACGACAGTAGGCCAATTCGAAGCGGAGAGCTACGTCGAGCCGATGTCCCTTACGCCTTCACACCCACTACGGAAAACACTTTCCTCTCACCGAAACGATATGATAGTTGAGGGAAGACTTCTTCACAAGTGGTTTCTCAAGCACCGTCACAGGGCCCATTCTAGGTGCCTGCACCATTTCATGCTAAAGTGCTTCTCATCCTTCCGTGTATGTCTTTCTTGACGGATTTCCTTCTCACACGTAAAACCGTGTCCTTTTCCATCTGCTCTCACTCCTACTCTTGAAAACACTTCTCACGGAACAGGATTTGAATGGCGACAGACTATCGACACTAAGGACTTCTGTAGCACAGGCATGGGGCCCATACATTGCGATTTCACACTTCCATGGGAAAAGCCTACCATTTTCAGGGAAGATGTTAGTAGACACACGGTTTCTCGGGAGTGGTGTTTCTTCAGACTGAAGAGCACTCCCTTCGTTTAGGATTCAACACGTACGTTTGGTGACTAGGGATTCCGCGGGAACCCAGTTGGAAGCTCGAAGTCGCGTTTGACAGAGACTTGCTTCGCAGAGATTCGTGTATGCCTTTCCTTTGGCGAAGGCGCCTACATTTGAACACCCTTCCATCGTCGTGACACATGGTGTTCGTTGAGAAATGCCCTCCATAAGAATTTGTTCCGCGAGTAAGGTAGATCTCTCTTCCTTCCCCTCCGGATTCTTTCACACTTTGCTTCAAGCCGCTTCGTTCCTTAGCAAAGCAGATGGCAGTCGAAGGAACGCACCGCCACAGCGTTGTTTCTTAGACTTAAGTGTATAGCACGTTCCTTACGCTTCCTCCCATTTCCAGACACACACCTCTCTAGGGGACTACTAGTGTGTTGGTGGTCACATTCGAGCCACATGTTTCTTCACCATTCAGCGTGTGGAATTTTCCTTGTGTTTTCACACAAAGTACTGACAACGCTTCGATCTTCCCGAAACAAGATCTGAGTTGGGAGAAGCTTTCGACACAAGTTCGTTCTCAAGCAGTGTTATATGGCACAGTACTTGTGCCTTCGCTTTTAACGTCGGAACCTTCCTCCATCTTCTTCCCTGGAGATGGTAGTGGAAAGGCGATTTCTCTACCGTTTTGTTCCTTGAGAGCTGAGTGTCAGACGCTTACACATACATCTCCAACGGCTTCATGCTTCCCGAACCAAGAGGTTAGCCCGAAATCGTGTTGGACGTGGCCTTGTTTCTCTGAGTTCAGTGGAAGGCGCTGCTGAGGCGAGCTCACGTACATTTGAAGGCCCTTCCAACGTCACGACACAAGACTTTCGTGGAGAGAAACCCTCCGCACAACGTGTTCCTCGCCGTAGTGTATCGCGCTTTCCGTCTCTTTGCGTTCGCACTAAGTTGTAACAAGGTGCTTCCACCCGTAGGGAAAGAGCTGGTCGTCGACGGACGGCAACCGTCTAGATTTGTTCTTAGAGTTAAACACCCGTAGGCCATCCTCCTTATGCTTCCTCACATCATACATTTCCATACTCATCCTTCTTCATGGAACGACAGTAGACACATTCGGAACGGACGGCTAACTCTAGGGTACGTCCCTCATGCCTTCACACCCACTAGGGAAAACACTTTTATCTTCCTGAAACAATATGATAGCTGAGGGAAGACTTCCTCACAAGCGGTTGGTCAAGCACCGTCACAGGGCACGGCACATTCTTTATGCCTTCACACGTTCCTACCAGAATGCCGCGCATACGTCGGTGTATGGCTTTCCAGGATTTCCTTCTCCCACTTGAAGGCATGACATTTCCCGTCTGCTCTCTTTCATACTCTTGGAAACATTCTTCACGGAACAAGATTTGAATCGGGAGAGACAATCTACACTAACTATTTCTGTGGCACAGGCCTGGGGCACATGCCTTGCGCTGCCACACTTCCACTGGAATAGACACGCATTTTCAGGGAAGATGTTAGAAGAAACACGGTTTCTCTGTTTCCTCAGACTGAAGTGCACGCCGCCTGTTTCGGATTCAACAAATACCTGTTGTGACTCTGATTTCCCCGTGACGCCAGTCGTAAGCTCGAAGTCGGGTTTGACTCAGACTTGTTTCGCGCAGTTGAGTCTGTGGCTTTCCTCTGGCGAACTCACATACATTTGCAAAACCCAACATGGCCCATGTTGCCCATTGGGAGAAGCCCTCCATAAATGTTGTTCCACGAGGAAGGTATATCAGGCTTTTCCTCCGCTTCCTTTCACACTTGGCGCAAGGCCGCTTCGATCCTTCGGAAAGGAGAAGGTAGACGAAGGACCGCACCGCCACAGCGTTGTTTCTTAGACTTAAGTGTATAGCACGTTCCTTACGCTTCCTCCCATTTCCAGACACACTCCTCTCTAGGGGACTCCTAGTGTGTTGGTGGTCACATTCGAGCCACATGTTTCTTCACCATTCAGCGTGTGGTGTTTTCCTTGTGTTTTCACACAAAGTACTGACAACGCTTCTATCTTCCCGAAACAAGATCTGAGTTGGGAGAAGCTTTCGACACAAGTTCGTTCTCAAGCAGTGGTATATGGCACTGTACTTGTCCCTTCGCTTTCAACGTCGGGACTTTCCTCCATCTTCTTCCCTGTAGATGGTCGTGGAAAGGCGATTTCTCTACCGTTTTGTTCCTTGAGAGCTTAGTGTCAGACACTTACACCTATATCTCCAAAGGCTTCATGCTTCCCGAACCAAGAGGTGAGCACGAAATCGTGTTGGACGTGGCCTTGTTTCTCTGTGTCCAGTGGAAGGCGCTGCTGAGGCGAGCACACGTATATTTGATGGCACTCCAACTTCATGACACAAGACTTTCGTGGAGAGAAACCCTCCCCACAACGTGTTCCTCACCGTAGTGTATCGTACTTTCCGTCTCTTTCCTTTCGCACTACGTTGTAACAAGGTGCTTCCATCCGTAGGGAAAGAGCGGGTCGTCGACGGACGGCAAACCTCTAGATTTGTTCTTAGAGTTAACCATGGGGAGGCAATCCTCCTCATGCTTCCTCACATCATACATATCCATACGCATCCTTCTTCATGGAACGACAGGAGACACATTCGGGACGGACGGCTAACTCTTGGGTACGTCCCTCATGCCTTCACACCCACTACGGAAAACACTTTTATCTTCCTGAAACTGTAGGATAGCTGAGGGAGGACTTCTTCCCAAGCGGTTGGTCAAGCAACGTCCCAGGTGACGGCACATTCTCTATGCCTTCACACGTTCATGCCAGAATGCCGCTCATACGTAGGTGTATGGCTTTCCAGGATATCCTTCTCCCACTTGAAGGCATGACCTTTCCCCTCTGATCTCTCTCATACTCTTGAAAACATTCCTCACGGAACAAGATTTGAATTGGGAGAGACAATCTACACTGACCATTTCTGTGGCACAGGCAGGGGGCACATGCCTTGCGCTGCCGCACTTACATTGGAATAGACAAGCATTTTCAGGGAAGATGTTCGTAGAAACACGGTTTCTCTGCACTGATGTTTCCTGAGACTGAAGTGCACGCCGCCTGTTTCGGATTCAACACATACCTGTTGTGACTATGTTTTCCCCGTGACGCCAGTCGTAAGCTCGAAGTCGGGTTTGACACAGACTTGTTTCGCGCAGTTGAGTCTGTGGCTTTCCTTTGGCGAACTCACATACATTTGGAAACCCCTTTTAGCGTCGTGACCCATGGTGTCCATTGAGCGAAGCCCTCCATACAAAGTTGTTCCACGAGGAAGGTATATCAGGCCTTTCCTCTGCTTCCTTTCACACTTGGCGTATGCCCGCCTCGATCCTTCGGAAAGGAGAAGGTAGACGAAGGACCGCTCCTCCACAGCATTGCTTTTTAGAATTAAGTGTAGAGCTCGTTCCTTACACTTCCTCCGATTTCCACACACACACCTCTCTAGGGGACAACTTGTTAGTTGGTGGTCACATTCGACCCACATGTCTCTTCACAATTCAGCGTATGGCACTTTCCTTACGCGTTCACACGAAGTCCTGAAAGCGCTTCTATCTTCCTGAAACAAGATTTGAGTTGAGAGAAGCTTTCGACACAACTCTTTCTCAAACAGTGGTATATGGCACAGGAGTTGTGCCTTCACTGGTAACGTTGGAAAGTTCTTCCATCTTTTCCCCTGCAGGTGGCAGTGGAAAGACTATTTCCCTACCGTTTTGTTCTTTGAGAGGTGAGTGTAAGACCCTTACCTTATATAGCAACACTCATCTCTCCAAAGGCTTCTTTCTTCAAGAACCCAGATGTTAGCACGAAAGCCTGTTGGACATGGACTCGTTTCTCAGAATTCAGTGTGAGGCTACTACTACTGAGGCTAGTCCACGTGCATTTGAAGACCCATCCACCTCCATGACACAGGACTTGATGGAGAGAAACCCTCCGCCCAACGGGTTCCTCCCTGTAGAGGATCGCGCGTTCCATCGCTTTTCGTTCACGCTAGGTTTCCCAAGCTGCTTCCATCCTTACGAAAAGAGGTGGTAGTCGAAGGACGGCAACCCTCGAGATTTGTTCTTAGAGTTTAACAGACGTATGCCATCTTCCTTACGCTTCCGCACATTATCCATGTCCATGCACATCTTTCTTCATGGCCACGACAGTAGGCCAATTCGAAGCGGAGAGCTACGTCGAGCCGATGTCCCTTACGCCTTCACACCCACTACGGAAAACACTTTCCTCTCACCGAAACGATATGATAGTTGAGGGAAGACTTCTTCACAAGTGGTTTCTCAAGCACCGTCACAGGGCCCATTCTAGGTGCCTGCACCATTTCATGCTAAAGTGCTTCTCATCCTTCCGTGTATGTCTTTCTTGACGGATTTCCTTCTCACACGTAAAACCGTGTCCTTTTCCATCTGCTCTCACTCCTACTCTTGAAAACACTTCTCACGGAACAGGATTTGAATGGCGACAGACTATCGACACTAAGGACTTCTGTAGCACAGGCATGGGGCCCATACATTGCGATTTCACACTTCCATGGGAAAAGCCTACCATTTTCAGGGAAGATGTTAGTAGACACACGGTTTCTCGGGAGTGGTGTTTCTTCAGACTGAAGAGCACTCCCTTCGTTTAGGATTCAACACGTACGTTTGGTGACTAGGGATTCCGCGGGAACCCAGTTGGAAGCTCGAAGTCGCGTTTGACAGAGACTTGCTTCGCAGAGATTCGTGTATGCCTTTCCTTTGGCGAAGGCGCCTACATTTGAACACCCTTCCATCGTCGTGACACATGGTGTTCGTTGAGAAATGCCCTCCATAAGAATTTGTTCCGCGAGTAAGGTAGATCTCTCTTCCTTCCCCTCCGGATTCTTTCACACTTTGCTTCAAGCCGCTTCGTTCCTTAGCAAAGCAGATGGCAGTCGAAGGAACGCACCGCCACAGCGTTGTTTCTTAGACTTAAGTGTATAGCACGTTCCTTACGCTTCCTCCCATTTCCAGACACACACCTCTCTAGGGGACTACTAGTGTGTTGGTGGTCACATTCGAGCCACATGTTTCTTCACCATTCAGCGTGTGGAATTTTCCTTGTGTTTTCACACAAAGTACTGACAACGCTTCGATCTTCCCGAAACAAGATCTGAGTTGGGAGAAGCTTTCGACACAAGTTCGTTCTCAAGCAGTGTTATATGGCACAGTACTTGTGCCTTCGCTTTTAACGTCGGAACCTTCCTCCATCTTCTTCCCTGGAGATGGTAGTGGAAAGGCGATTTCTCTACCGTTTTGTTCCTTGAGAGCTGAGTGTCAGACGCTTACACATACATCTCCAACGGCTTCATGCTTCCCGAACCAAGAGGTTAGCCCGAAATCGTGTTGGACGTGGCCTTGTTTCTCTGAGTTCAGTGGAAGGCGCTGCTGAGGCGAGCTCACGTACATTTGAAGGCCCTTCCAACGTCACGACACAAGACTTTCGTGGAGAGAAACCCTCCGCACAACGTGTTCCTCGCCGTAGTGTATCGCGCTTTCCGTCTCTTTGCGTTCGCACTAAGTTGTAACAAGGTGCTTCCACCCGTAGGGAAAGAGCTGGTCGTCGACGGACGGCAACCGTCTAGATTTGTTCTTAGAGTTAAACACCCGTAGGCCATCCTCCTTATGCTTCCTCACATCATACATTTCCATACTCATCCTTCTTCATGGAACGACAGTAGACACATTCGGAACGGACGGCTAACTCTAGGGTACGTCCCTCATGCCTTCACACCCACTAGGGAAAACACTTTTATCTTCCTGAAACAATATGATAGCTGAGGGAAGACTTCCTCACAAGCGGTTGGTCAAGCACCGTCACAGGGCACGGCACATTCTTTATGCCTTCACGCGTTCCTACCAGAATGCCGCGCATACGTCGGTGTATGGCTTTCCAGGATTTCCTTCTCCCACTTGAAGGCATGACATTTCCCGTCTGCTCTCTTTCATACTCTTGGAAACATTCTTCACGGAACAAGATTTGAATCGGGAGAGACAATCTACACTAACTATTTCTGTGGCACAGGCCTGGGGCACATGCCTTGCGCTGCCACACTTCCACTGGAATAGACACGCATTTTCAGGGAAGATGTTAGAAGAAACACGGTTTCTCTGTTTCCTCAGACTGAAGTGCACGCCGCCTGTTTCGGATTCAACAAATACCTGTTGTGACTCTGATTTCCCCGTGACGCCAGTCGTAAGCTCGAAGTCGGGTTTGACTCAGACTTGTTTCGCGCAGTTGAGTCTGTGGCTTTCCTCTGGCGAACTCACATACATTTGCAAAACCCAACATGGCCCATGTTGCCCATTGGGAGAAGCCCTCCATAAATGTTGTTCCACGAGGAAGGTATATCAGGCTTTTCCTCCGCTTCCTTTCACACTTGGCGCAAGGCCGCTTCGATCCTTCGGAAAGGAGAAGGTAGACGAAGGACCGCACCGCCACAGCGTTGTTTCTTAGACTTAAGTGTATAGCACGTTCCTTACGCTTCCTCCCATTTCCAGACACACTCCTCTCTAGGGGACTCCTAGTGTGTTGGTGGTCACATTCGAGCCACATGTTTCTTCACCATTCAGCGTGTGGTGTTTTCCTTGTGTTTTCACACAAAGTACTGACAACGCTTCTATCTTCCCGAAACAAGATCTGAGTTGGGAGAAGCTTTCGACACAAGTTCGTTCTCAAGCAGTGGTATATGGCACTGTACTTGTCCCTTCGCTTTCAACGTCGGGACTTTCCTCCATCTTCTTCCCTGTAGATGGTCGTGGAAAGGCGATTTCTCTACCGTTTTGTTCCTTGAGAGCTTAGTGTCAGACACTTACACCTATATCTCCAAAGGCTTCATGCTTCCCGAACCAAGAGGTGAGCACGAAATCGTGTTGGACGTGGCCTTGTTTCTCTGTGTCCAGTGGAAGGCGCTGCTGAGGCGAGCACACGTATATTTGATGGCACTCCAACTTCATGACACAAGACTTTCGTGGAGAGAAACCCTCCCCACAACGTGTTCCTCACCGTAGTGTATCGTACTTTCCGTCTCTTTCCTTTCGCACTACGTTGTAACAAGGTGCTTCCATCCGTAGGGAAAGAGCGGGTCGTCGACGGACGGCAAACCTCTAGATTTGTTCTTAGAGTTAACCATGGGGAGGCAATCCTCCTCATGCTTCCTCACATCATACATATCCATACGCATCCTTCTTCATGGAACGACAGGAGACACATTCGGGACGGACGGCTAACTCTTGGGTACGTCCCTCATGCCTTCACACCCACTACGGAAAACACTTTTATCTTCCTGAAACTGTAGGATAGCTGAGGGAGGACTTCTTCCCAAGCGGTTGGTCAAGCAACGTCCCAGGTGACGGCACATTCTCTATGCCTTCACACGTTCATGCCAGAATGCCGCTCATACGTAGGTGTATGGCTTTCCAGGATATCCTTCTCCCACTTGAAGGCATGACCTTTCCCCTCTGATCTCTCTCATACTCTTGAAAACATTCCTCACGGAACAAGATTTGAATTGGGAGAGACAATCTACACTGACCATTTCTGTGGCACAGGCAGGGGGCACATGCCTTGCGCTGCCGCACTTACATTGGAATAGACAAGCATTTTCAGGGAAGATGTTCGTAGAAACACGGTTTCTCTGCACTGATGTTTCCTGAGACTGAAGTGCACGCCGCCTGTTTCGGATTCAACACATACCTGTTGTGACTATGTTTTCCCCGTGACGCCAGTCGTAAGCTCGAAGTCGGGTTTGACACAGACTTGTTTCGCGCAGTTGAGTCTGTGGCTTTCCTTTGGCGAACTCACATACATTTGGAAACCCCTTTTAGCGTCGTGACCCATGGTGTCCATTGAGCGAAGCCCTCCATACAAAGTTGTTCCACGAGGAAGGTATATCAGGCCTTTCCTCTGCTTCCTTTCACACTTGGCGTATGCCCGCCTCGATCCTTCGGAAAGGAGAAGGTAGACGAAGGACCGCTCCTCCACAGCATTGCTTTTTAGAATTAAGTGTAGAGCTCGTTCCTTACACTTCCTCCGATTGCCACACACACACCTCTCTAGGGGACAACTTGTTAGTTGGTGGTCACATTCGACCCACATGTCTCTTCACAATTCAGCGTATGGCACTTTCCTTACGCGTTCACACGAAGTCCTGAAAGCGCTTCTATCTTCCTGAAACAAGATTTGAGTTGAGAGAAGCTTTCGACACAACTCTTTCTCAAACAGTGGTATATGGCACAGGAGTTGTGCCTTCACTGGTAACGTTGGAAAGTTCTTCCATCTTTTTCCCTGCAGGTGGCAGTGGAAAGACTATTTCCCTACCGTTTTGTTCTTTGAGAGGTGAGTGTAAGACCCTTACCTTATATAGCAACACTCATCTCTCCAAAGGCTTCTTTCTTCAAGAACCCAGATGTTAGCACGAAAGCCTGTTGGACATGGACTCGTTTCTCAGAATTCAGTGTGAGGCTACTACTACTGAGGCTAGTCCACGTGCATTTGAAGACCCATCCACCTCCATGACACAGGACTTGATGGAGAGAAACCCTCCGCCCAACGGGTTCCTCCCTGTAGAGGATCGCGCGTTCCATCGCTTTTCGTTCACGCTAGGTTTCCCAAGCTGCTTCCATCCTTACGAAAAGAGGTGGTAGTCGAAGGACGGCAACCCTCGAGATTTGTTCTTAGAGTTTAACAGACGTATGCCATCTTCCTTACGCTTCCGCACATTATCCATGTCCATGCACATCTTTCTTCATGGCCACGACAGTAGGCCAATTCGAAGCGGAGAGCTACGTCGAGCCGATGTCCCTTACGCCTTCACACCCACTACGGAAAACACTTTCCTCTCACCGAAACGATATGATAGTTGAGGGAAGACTTCTTCACAAGTGGTTTCTCAAGCACCGTCACAGGGCCCATTCTAGGTGCCTGCACCATTTCATGCTAAAGTGCTTCTCATCCTTCCGTGTATGTCTTTCTTGACGGATTTCCTTCTCACACGTAAAACCGTGTCCTTTTCCATCTGCTCTCACTCCTACTCTTGAAAACACTTCTCACGGAACAGGATTTGAATGGCGACAGACTATCGACACTAAGGACTTCTGTAGCACAGGCATGGGGCCCATACATTGCGATTTCACACTTCCATGGGAAAAGCCTACCATTTTCAGGGAAGATGTTAGTAGACACACGGTTTCTCGGGAGTGGTGTTTCTTCAGACTGAAGAGCACTCCCTTCGTTTAGGATTCAACACGTACGTTTGGTGACTAGGGATTCCGCGGGAACCCAGTTGGAAGCTCGAAGTCGCGTTTGACAGAGACTTGCTTCGCAGAGATTCGTGTATGCCTTTCCTTTGGCGAAGGCGCCTACATTTGAACACCCTTCCATCGTCGTGACACATGGTGTTCGTTGAGAAATGCCCTCCATAAGAATTTGTTCCGCGAGTAAGGTAGATCTCTCTTCCTTCCCCTCCGGATTCTTTCACACTTTGCTTCAAGCCGCTTCGTTCCTTAGCAAAGCAGATGGCAGTCGAAGGAACGCACCGCCACAGCGTTGTTTCTTAGACTTAAGTGTATAGCACGTTCCTTACGCTTCCTCCCATTTCCAGACACACACCTCTCTAGGGGACTACTAGTGTGTTGGTGGTCACATTCGAGCCACATGTTTCTTCACCATTCAGCGTGTGGAATTTTCCTTGTGTTTTCACACAAAGTACTGACAACGCTTCGATCTTCCCGAAACAAGATCTGAGTTGGGAGAAGCTTTCGACACAAGTTCGTTCTCAAGCAGTGTTATATGGCACAGTACTTGTGCCTTCGCTTTTAACGTCGGAACCTTCCTCCATCTTCTTCCCTGGAGATGGTAGTGGAAAGGCGATTTCTCTACCGTTTTGTTCCTTGAGAGCTGAGTGTCAGACGCTTACACATACATCTCCAACGGCTTCATGCTTCCCGAACCAAGAGGTTAGCCCGAAATCGTGTTGGACGTGGCCTTGTTTCTCTGAGTTCAGTGGAAGGCGCTGCTGAGGCGAGCTCACGTACATTTGAAGGCCCTTCCAACGTCACGACACAAGACTTTCGTGGAGAGAAACCCTCCGCACAACGTGTTCCTCGCCGTAGTGTATCGCGCTTTCCGTCTCTTTGCGTTCGCACTAAGTTGTAACAAGGTGCTTCCACCCGTAGGGAAAGAGCTGGTCGTCGACGGACGGCAACCGTCTAGATTTGTTCTTAGAGTTAAACACCCGTAGGCCATCCTCCTTATGCTTCCTCACATCATACATTTCCATACTCATCCTTCTTCATGGAACGACAGTAGACACATTCGGAACGGACGGCTAACTCTAGGGTACGTCCCTCATGCCTTCACACCCACTAGGGAAAACACTTTTATCTTCCTGAAACAATATGATAGCTGAGGGAAGACTTCCTCACAAGCGGTTGGTCAAGCACCGTCACAGGGCACGGCACATTCTTTATGCCTTCACACGTTCCTACCAGAATGCCGCGCATACGTCGGTGTATGGCTTTCCAGGATTTCCTTCTCCCACTTGAAGGCATGACATTTCCCGTCTGCTCTCTTTCATACTCTTGGAAACATTCTTCACGGAACAAGATTTGAATTGGGAGAGACAATCTACACTAACTATTTCTGTGGCACAGGCCTGGGGCACATGCCTTGCGCTGCCACACTTCCACTGGAATAGACACGCATTTTCAGGGAAGATGTTAGAAGAAACACGGTTTCTCTGTTTCCTCAGACTGAAGTGCACGCCGCCTGTTTCGGATTCAACAAATACCTGTTGTGACTCTGATTTCCCCGTGACGCCAGTCGTAAGCTCGAAGTCGGGTTTGACTCAGACTTGTTTCGCGCAGTTGAGTCTGTGGCTTTCCTCTGGCGAACTCACATACATTTGCAAAACCCAACATGGCCCATGTTGCCCATTGGGAGAAGCCCTCCATAAATGTTGTTCCACGAGGAAGGTGTATCAGGCTTTTCCTCCGCTTCCTTTCACACTTGGCGCAAGGCCGCTTCGATCCTTCGGAAAGGAGAAGGTAGACGAAGGACCGCACCGCCACAGCGTTGTTTCTTAGACTTAAGTGTATAGCACGTTCCTTACGCTTCCTCCCATTTCCAGACACACTCCTCTCTAGGGGACTCCTAGTGTGTTGGTGGTCACATTCGAGCCACATGTTTCTTCACCATTCAGCGTGTGGTGTTTTCCTTGTGTTTTCACACAAAGTACTGACAACGCTTCTATCTTCCCGAAACAAGATCTGAGTTGGGAGAAGCTTTCGACACAAGTTCGTTCTCAAGCAGTGGTATATGGCACTGTACTTGTCCCTTCGCTTTCAACGTCGGGACTTTCCTCCATCTTCTTCCCTGTAGATGGTCGTGGAAAGGCGATTTCTCTACCGTTTTGTTCCTTGAGAGCTTAGTGTCAGACACTTACACCTATATCTCCAAAGGCTTCATGCTTCCCGAACCAAGAGGTGAGCACGAAATCGTGTTGGACGTGGCCTTGTTTCTCTGTGTCCAGTGGAAGGCGCTGCTGAGGCGAGCACACGTATATTTGATGGCACTCCAACTTCATGACACAAGACTTTCGTGGAGAGAAACCCTCCCCACAACGTGTTCCTCACCGTAGTGTATCGTACTTTCCGTCTCTTTCCTTTCGCACTACGTTGTAACAAGGTGCTTCCATCCGTAGGGAAAGAGCGGGTCGTCGACGGACGGCAAACCTCTAGATTTGTTCTTAGAGTTAACCATGGGGAGGCAATCCTCCTCATGCTTCCTCACATCATACATATCCATACGCATCCTTCTTCATGGAACGACAGGAGACACATTCGGGACGGACGGCTAACTCTTGGGTACGTCCCTCATGCCTTCACACCCACTACGGAAAACACTTTTATCTTCCTGAAACTGTAGGATAGCTGAGGGAGGACTTCTTCCCAAGCGGTTGGTCAAGCAACGTCCCAGGTGACGGCACATTCTCTATGCCTTCACACGTTCATGCCAGAATGCCGCTCATACGTAGGTGTATGGCTTTCCAGGATATCCTTCTCCCACTTGAAGGCATGACCTTTCCCCTCTGATCTCTCTCATACTCTTGAAAACATTCCTCACGGAACAAGATTTGAATTGGGAGAGACAATCTACACTGACCATTTCTGTGGCACAGGCATGGGGCACATGCCTTGCGCTGCCGCACTTACATTGGAATAGACAAGCATTTTCAGGGAAGATGTTCGTAGAAACACGGTTTCTCTGCACTGATGTTTCCTGAGACTGAAGTGCACGCCGCCTGTTTCGGATTCAACACATACCTGTTGTGACTATGTTTTCCCCGTGACGCCAGTCGTAAGCTCGAAGTCGGGTTTGACACAGACTTGTTTCGCGCAGTTGAGTCTGTGGCTTTCCTTTGGCGAACTCACATACATTTGGAAACCCCTTTTAGCGTCGTGACCCATGGTGTCCATTGAGCGAAGCCCTCCATACAAAGTTGTTCCACGAGGAAGGTATATCAGGCCTTTCCTCTGCTTCCTTTCACACTTGGCGTATGCCCGCCTCGATCCTTCGGAAAGGAGAAGGTAGACGAAGGACCGCTCCTCCACAGCATTGCTTTTTAGAATTAAGTGTAGAGCTCGTTCCTTACACTTCCTCCGATTTCCACACACACACCTCTCTAGGGGACAACTTGTTAGTTGGTGGTCACATTCGACCCACATGTCTCTTCACAATTCAGCGTATGGCACTTTCCTTACGCGTTCACACGAAGTCCTGAAAGCGCTTCTATCTTCCTGAAACAAGATTTGAGTTGAGAGAAGCTTTCGACACAACTCTTTCTCAAACAGTGGTATATGGCACAGGAGTTGTGCCTTCACTGGTAACGTTGGAAAGTTCTTCCATCTTTTTCCCTGCAGGTGGCAGTGGAAAGACTATTTCCCTACCGTTTTGTTCTTTGAGAGGTGAGTGTAAGACCCTTACCTTATATAGCAACACTCATCTCTCCAAAGGCTTCTTTCTTCAAGAACCCAGATGTTAGCACGAAAGCCTGTTGGACATGGACTCGTTTCTCAGAATTCAGTGTGAGGCTACTACTACTGAGGCTAGTCCACGTGCATTTGAAGACCCATCCACCTCCATGACACAGGACTTGATGGAGAGAAACCCTCCGCCCAACGGGTTCCTCCCTGTAGAGGATCGCGCGTTCCATCGCTTTTCGTTCACGCTAGGTTTCCCAAGCTGCTTCCATCCTTACGAAAAGAGGTGGTAGTCGAAGGACGGCAACCCTCGAGATTTGTTCTTAGAGTTTAACAGACGTATGCCATCTTCCTTACGCTTCCGCACATTATCCATGTCCATGCACATCTTTCTTCATGGCCACGACAGTAGGCCAATTCGAAGCGGAGAGCTACGTCGAGCCGATGTCCCTTACGCCTTCACACCCACTACGGAAAACACTTTCCTCTCACCGAAACGATATGATAGTTGAGGGAAGACTTCTTCACAAGTGGTTTCTCAAGCACCGTCACAGGGCCCATTCTAGGTGCCTGCACCATTTCATGCTAAAGTGCTTCTCATCCTTCCGTGTATGTCTTTCTTGACGGATTTCCTTCTCACACGTAAAACCGTGTCCTTTTCCATCTGCTCTCACTCCTACTCTTGAAAACACTTCTCACGGAACAGGATTTGAATGGCGACAGACTATCGACACTAAGGACTTCTGTAGCACAGGCATGGGGCCCATACATTGCGGTTTCACACTTCCATGGGAAAAGCCTACCATTTTCAGGGAAGATGTTAGTAGACACACGGTTTCTCGGGAGTGGTGTTTCTTCAGACTGAAGAGCACTCCCTTCGTTTAGGATTCAACACGTACGTTTGGTGACTAGGGATTCCGCGGGAACCCAGTTGGAAGCTCGAAGTCGCGTTTGACAGAGACTTGCTTCGCAGAGATTCGTGTATGCCTTTCCTTTGGCGAAGGCGCCTACATTTGAACACCCTTCCATCGTCGTGACACATGGTGTTCGTTGAGAAATGCCCTCCATAAGAATTTGTTCCGCGAGTAAGGTAGATCTCTCTTCCTTCCCCTCCGGATTCTTTCACACTTTGCTTCAAGCCGCTTCGTTCCTTAGCAAAGCAGATGGCAGTCGAAGGAACGCACCGCCACAGCGTTGTTTCTTAGACTTAAGTGTATAGCACGTTCCTTACGCTTCCTCCCATTTCCAGACACACACCTCTCTAGGGGACTACTAGTGTGTTGGTGGTCACATTCGAGCCACATGTTTCTTCACCATTCAGCGTGTGGAATTTTCCTTGTGTTTTCACACAAAGTACTGACAACGCTTCGATCTTCCCGAAACAAGATCTGAGTTGGGAGAAGCTTTCGACACAAGTTCGTTCTCAAGCAGTGTTATATGGCACAGTACTTGTGCCTTCGCTTTTAACGTCGGAACCTTCCTCCATCTTCTTCCCTGGAGATGGTAGTGGAAAGGCGATTTCTCTACCGTTTTGTTCCTTGAGAGCTGAGTGTCAGACGCTTACACATACATCTCCAACGGCTTCATGCTTCCCGAACCAAGAGGTTAGCCCGAAATCGTGTTGGACGTGGCCTTGTTTCTCTGAGTTCAGTGGAAGGCGCTGCTGAGGCGAGCTCACGTACATTTGAAGGCCCTTCCAACGTCACGACACAAGACTTTCGTGGAGAGAAACCCTCCGCACAACGTGTTCCTCGCCGTAGTGTATCGCGCTTTCCGTCTCTTTGCGTTCGCACTAAGTTGTAACAAGGTGCTTCCACCCGTAGGGAAAGAGCTGGTCGTCGACGGACGGCAACCGTCTAGATTTGTTCTTAGAGTTAAACACCCGTAGGCCATCCTCCTTATGCTTCCTCACATCATACATTTCCATACTCATCCTTCTTCATGGAACGACAGTAGACACATTCGGAACGGACGGCTAACTCTAGGGTACGTCCCTCATGCCTTCACACCCACTAGGGAAAACACTTTTATCTTCCTGAAACAATATGATAGCTGAGGGAAGACTTCCTCACAAGCGGTTGGTCAAGCACCGTCACAGGGCACGGCACATTCTTTATGCCTTCACACGTTCCTACCAGAATGCCGCGCATACGTCGGTGTATGGCTTTCCAGGATTTCCTTCTCCCACTTGAAGGCATGACATTTCCCGTCTGCTCTCTTTCATACTCTTGGAAACATTCTTCACGGAACAAGATTTGAATCGGGAGAGACAATCTACACTAACTATTTCTGTGGCACAGGCCTGGGGCACATGCCTTGCGCTGCCACACTTCCACTGGAATAGACACGCATTTTCAGGGAAGATGTTAGAAGAAACACGGTTTCTCTGTTTCCTCAGACTGAAGTGCACGCCGCCTGTTTCGGATTCAACAAATACCTGTTGTGACTCTGATTTCCCCGTGACGCCAGTCGTAAGCTCGAAGTCGGGTTTGACTCAGACTTGTTTCGCGCAGTTGAGTCTGTGGCTTTCCTCTGGCGAACTCACATACATTTGCAAAACCCAACATGGCCCATGTTGCCCATTGGGAGAAGCCCTCCATAAATGTTGTTCCACGAGGAAGGTATATCAGGCTTTTCCTCCGCTTCCTTTCACACTTGGCGCAAGGCCGCTTCGATCCTTCGGAAAGGAGAAGGTAGACGAAGGACCGCACCGCCACAGCGTTGTTTCTTAGACTTAAGTGTATAGCACGTTCCTTACGCTTCCTCCCATTTCCAGACACACTCCTCTCTAGGGGACTCCTAGTGTGTTGGTGGTCACATTCGAGCCACATGTTTCTTCACCATTCAGCGTGTGGTGTTTTCCTTGTGTTTTCACACAAAGTACTGACAACGCTTCTATCTTCCCGAAACAAGATCTGAGTTGGGAGAAGCTTTCGACACAAGTTCGTTCTCAAGCAGTGGTATATGGCACTGTACTTGTCCCTTCGCTTTCAACGTCGGGACTTTCCTCCATCTTCTTCCCTGTAGATGGTCGTGGAAAGGCGATTTCTCTACCGTTTTGTTCCTTGAGAGCTTAGTGTCAGACACTTACACCTATATCTCCAAAGGCTTCATGCTTCCCGAACCAAGAGGTGAGCACGAAATCGTGTTGGACGTGGCCTTGTTTCTCTGTGTCCAGTGGAAGGCGCTGCTGAGGCGAGCACACGTATATTTGATGGCACTCCAACTTCATGACACAAGACTTTCGTGGAGAGAAACCCTCCCCACAACGTGTTCCTCACCGTAGTGTATCGTACTTTCCGTCTCTTTCCTTTCGCACTACGTTGTAACAAGGTGCTTCCATCCGTAGGGAAAGAGCGGGTCGTCGACGGACGGCAAACCTCTAGATTTGTTCTTAGAGTTAACCATGGGGAGGCAATCCTCCTCATGCTTCCTCACATCATACATATCCATACTCATCCTTCTTCATGGAACGACAGGAGACACATTCGGGACGGACGGCTAACTCTTGGGTACGTCCCTCATGCCTTCACACCCACTACGGAAAACACTTTTATCTTCCTGAAACTGTAGGATAGCTGAGGGAGGACTTCTTCCCAAGCGGTTGGTCAAGCAACGTCCCAGGTGACGGCACATTCTCTATGCCTTCACACGTTCATGCCAGAATGCCGCTCATACGTAGGTGTATGGCTTTCCAGGATATCCTTCTCCCACTTGAAGGCATGACCTTTCCCCTCTGATCTCTCTCATACTCTTGAAAACATTCCTCACGGAACAAGATTTGAATTGGGAGAGACAATCTACACTGACCATTTCTGTGGCACAGGCATGGGGCACATGCCTTGCGCTGCCGCACTTACATTGGAATAGACAAGCATTTTCAGGGAAGATGTTCGTAGAAACACGGTTTCTCTGCACTGATGTTTCCTGAGACTGAAGTGCACGCCGCCTGTTTCGGATTCAACACATACCTGTTGTGACTATGTTTTCCCCGTGACGCCAGTCGTAAGCTCGAAGTCGGGTTTGACACAGACTTGTTTCACGCAGTTGAGTCTGTGGCTTTCCTTTGGCGAACTCACATACATTTGGAAACCCCTTTTAGCGTCGTGACCCATGGTGTCCATTGAGCGAAGCCCTCCATACAAAGTTGTTCCACGAGGAAGGTATATCAGGCCTTTCCTCTGCTTCCTTTCACACTTGGCGTATGCCCGCCTCGATCCTTCGGAAAGGAGAAGGTAGACGAAGGACCGCTCCTCCACAGCATTGCTTTTTAGAATTAAGTGTAGAGCTCGTTCCTTACACTTCCTCCGATTTCCACACACACACCTCTCTAGGGGACAACTTGTTAGTTGGTGGTCACATTCGACCCACATGTCTATTCACAATTCAGCGTATGGCACTTTCCTTACGCGTTCACACGAAGTCCTGAAAGCGCTTCTATCTTCCTGAAACAAGATTTGAGTTGAGAGAAGCTTTCGACACAACTCTTTCTCAAACAGTGGTATATGGCACAGGAGTTGTGCCTTCACTGGTAACGTTGGAAAGTTCTTCCATCTTTTTCCCTGCAGGTGGCAGTGGAAAGACTATTTCCCTACCGTTTTGTTCTTTGAGAGGTGAGTGTAAGACCCTTACCTTATATAGCAACACTCATCTCTCCAAAGGCTTCTTTCTTCAAGAACCCAGATGTTAGCACGAAAGCCTGTTGGACATGGACTCGTTTCTCAGAATTCAGTGTGAGGCTACTACTACTGAGGCTAGTCCACGTGCATTTGAAGACCCATCCACCTCCATGACACAGGACTTGATGGAGAGAAACCCTCCGCCCAACGGGTTCCTCCCTGTAGAGGATCGCGCGTTCCATCGCTTTTCGTTCACGCTAGGTTTCCCAAGCTGCTTCCATCCTTACGAAAAGAGGTGGTAGTCGAAGGACGGCAACCCTCGAGATTTGTTCTTAGAGTTTAACAGACGTATGCCATCTTCCTTACGCTTCCGCACATTATCCATGTCCATGCACATCTTTCTTCATGGCCACGACAGTAGGCCAATTCGAAGCGGAGAGCTACGTCGAGCCGATGTCCCTTACGCCTTCACACCCACTACGGAAAACACTTTCCTCTCACCGAAACGATATGATAGTTGAGGGAAGACTTCTTCACAAGTGGTTTCTCAAGCACCGTCACAGGGCCCATTCTAGGTGCCTGCACCATTTCATGCTAAAGTGCTTCTCATCCTTCCGTGTATGTCTTTCTTGACGGATTTCCTTCTCACACGTAAAACCGTGTCCTTTTCCATCTGCTCTCACTCCTACTCTTGAAAACACTTCTCACGGAACAGGATTTGAATGGCGACAGACTATCGACACTAAGGACTTCTGTAGCACAGGCATGGGGCCCATACATTGCGGTTTCACACTTCCATGGGAAAAGCCTACCATTTTCAGGGAAGATGTTAGTAGACACACGGTTTCTCGGGAGTGGTGTTTCTTCAGACTGAAGAGCACTCCCTTCGTTTAGGATTCAACACGTACGTTTGGTGACTAGGGATTCCGCGGGAACCCAGTTGGAAGCTCGAAGTCGCGTTTGACAGAGACTTGCTTCGCAGAGATTCGTGTATGCCTTTCCTTTGGCGAAGGCGCCTACATTTGAACACCCTTCCATCGTCGTGACACATGGTGTTCGTTGAGAAATGCCCTCCATAAGAATTTGTTCCGCGAGTAAGGTAGATCTCTCTTCCTTCCCCTCCGGATTCTTTCACACTTTGCTTCAAGCCGCTTCGTTCCTTAGCAAAGCAGATGGCAGTCGAAGGAACGCACCGCCACAGCGTTGTTTCTTAGACTTAAGTGTATAGCACGTTCCTTACGCTTCCTCCCATTTCCAGACACACACCTCTCTAGGGGACTACTAGTGTGTTGGTGGTCACATTCGAGCCACATGTTTCTTCACCATTCAGCGTGTGGAATTTTCCTTGTGTTTTCACACAAAGTACTGACAACGCTTCGATCTTCCCGAAACAAGATCTGAGTTGGGAGAAGCTTTCGACACAAGTTCGTTCTCAAGCAGTGTTATATGGCACAGTACTTGTGCCTTCGCTTTTAACGTCGGAACCTTCCTCCATCTTCTTCCCTGGAGATGGTAGTGGAAAGGCGATTTCTCTACCGTTTTGTTCCTTGAGAGCTGAGTGTCAGACGCTTACACATACATCTCCAACGGCTTCATGCTTCCCGAACCAAGAGGTTAGCCCGAAATCGTGTTGGACGTGGCCTTGTTTCTCTGAGTTCAGTGGAAGGCGCTGCTGAGGCGAGCTCACGTACATTTGAAGGCCCTTCCAACGTCACGACACAAGACTTTCGTGGAGAGAAACCCTCCGCACAACGTGTTCCTCGCCGTAGTGTATCGCGCTTTCCGTCTCTTTGCGTTCGCACTAAGTTGTAACAAGGTGCTTCCACCCGTAGGGAAAGAGCTGGTCGTCGACGGACGGCAACCGTCTAGATTTGTTCTTAGAGTTAAACACCCGTAGGCCATCCTCCTTATGCTTCCTCACATCATACATTTCCATACTCATCCTTCTTCATGGAACGACAGTAGACACATTCGGAACGGACGGCTAACTCTAGGGTACGTCCCTCATGCCTTCACACCCACTAGGGAAAACACTTTTATCTTCCTGAAACAATATGATAGCTGAGGGAAGACTTCCTCACAAGCGGTTGGTCAAGCACCGTCACAGGGCACGGCACATTCTTTATGCCTTCACACGTTCCTACCAGAATGCCGCGCATACGTCGGTGTATGGCTTTCCAGGATTTCCTTCTCCCACTTGAAGGCATGACATTTCCCGTCTGCTCTCTTTCATACTCTTGGAAACATTCTTCACGGAACAAGATTTGAATCGGGAGAGACAATCTACACTAACTATTTCTGTGGCACAGGCCTGGGGCACATGCCTTGCGCTGCCACACTTCCACTGGAATAGACACGCATTTTCAGGGAAGATGTTAGAAGAAACACGGTTTCTCTGTTTCCTCAGACTGAAGTGCACGCCGCCTGTTTCGGATTCAACAAATACCTGTTGTGACTCTGATTTCCCCGTGACGCCAGTCGTAAGCTCGAAGTCGGGTTTGACTCAGACTTGTTTCGCGCAGTTGAGTCTGTGGCTTTCCTCTGGCGAACTCACATACATTTGCAAAACCCAACATGGCCCATGTTGCCCATTGGGAGAAGCCCTCCATAAATGTTGTTCCACGAGGAAGGTGTATCAGGCTTTTCCTCCGCTTCCTTTCACACTTGGCGCAAGGCCGCTTCGATCCTTCGGAAAGGAGAAGGTAGACGAAGGACCGCACCGCCACAGCGTTGTTTCTTAGACTTAAGTGTATAGCACGTTCCTTACGCTTCCTCCCATTTCCAGACACACTCCTCTCTAGGGGACTCCTAGTGTGTTGGTGGTCACATTCGAGCCACATGTTTCTTCACCATTCAGCGTGTGGTGTTTTCCTTGTGTTTTCACACAAAGTACTGACAACGCTTCTATCTTCCCGAAACAAGATCTGAGTTGGGAGAAGCTTTCGACACAAGTTCGTTCTCAAGCAGTGGTATATGGCACTGTACTTGTCCCTTCGCTTTCAACGTCGGGACTTTCCTCCATCTTCTTCCCTGTAGATGGTCGTGGAAAGGCGATTTCTCTACCGTTTTGTTCCTTGAGAGCTTAGTGTCAGACACTTACACCTATATCTCCAAAGGCTTCATGCTTCCCGAACCAAGAGGTGAGCACGAAATCGTGTTGGACGTGGCCTTGTTTCTCTGTGTCCAGTGGAAGGCGCTGCTGAGGCGAGCACACGTATATTTGATGGCACTCCAACTTCATGACACAAGACTTTCGTGGAGAGAAACCCTCCCCACAACGTGTTCCTCACCGTAGTGTATCGTACTTTCCGTCTCTTTCCTTTCGCACTACGTTGTAACAAGGTGCTTCCATCCGTAGGGAAAGAGCGGGTCGTCGACGGACGGCAAACCTCTAGATTTGTTCTTAGAGTTAACCATGGGGAGGCAATCCTCCTCATGCTTCCTCACATCATACATATCCATACTCATCCTTCTTCATGGAACGACAGGAGACACATTCGGGACGGACGGCTAACTCTTGGGTACGTCCCTCATGCCTTCACACCCACTACGGAAAACACTTTTATCTTCCTGAAACTGTAGGATAGCTGAGGGAGGACTTCTTCCCAAGCGGTTGGTCAAGCAACGTCCCAGGTGACGGCACATTCTCTATGCCTTCACACGTTCATGCCAGAATGCCGCTCATACGTAGGTGTATGGCTTTCCAGGATATCCTTCTCCCACTTGAAGGCATGACCTTTCCCCTCTGATCTCTCTCATACTCTTGAAAACATTCCTCACGGAACAAGATTTGAATTGGGAGAGACAATCTACACTGACCATTTCTGTGGCACAGGCATGGGGCACATGCCTTGCGCTGCCGCACTTACATTGGAATAGACAAGCATTTTCAGGGAAGATGTTCGTAGAAACACGGTTTCTCTGCACTGATGTTTCCTGAGACTGAAGTGCACGCCGCCTGTTTCGGATTCAACACATACCTGTTGTGACTATGTTTTCCCCGTGACGCCAGTCGTAAGCTCGAAGTCGGGTTTGACACAGACTTGTTTCGCGCAGTTGAGTCTGTGGCTTTCCTTTGGCGAACTCACATACATTTGGAAACCCCTTTTAGCGTCGTGACCCATGGTGTCCATTGAGCGAAGCCCTCCATACAAAGTTGTTCCACGAGGAAGGTATATCAGGCCTTTCCTCTGCTTCCTTTCACACTTGGCGTATGCCCGCCTCGATCCTTCGGAAAGGAGAAGGTAGACGAAGGACCGCTCCTCCACAGCATTGCTTTTTAGAATTAAGTGTAGAGCTCGTTCCTTACACTTCCTCCGATTTCCACACACACACCTCTCTAGGGGACAACTTGTTAGTTGGTGGTCACATTCGACCCACATGTCTCTTCACAATTCAGCGTATGGCACTTTCCTTACGCGTTCACACGAAGTCCTGAAAGCGCTTCTATCTTCCTGAAACAAGATTTGAGTTGAGAGAAGCTTTCGACACAACTCTTTCTCAAACAGTGGTATATGGCACAGGAGTTGTGCCTTCACTGGTAACGTTGGAAAGTTCTTCCATCTTTTTCCCTGCAGGTGGCAGTGGAAAGACTATTTCCCTACCGTTTTGTTCTTTGAGAGGTGAGTGTAAGACCCTTACCTTATATAGCAACACTCATCTCTCCAAAGGCTTCTTTCTTCAAGAACCCAGATGTTAGCACGAAAGCCTGTTGGACATGGACTCGTTTCTCAGAATTCAGTGTGAGGCTACTACTACTGAGGCTAGTCCACGTGCATTTGAAGACCCATCCACCTCCATGACACAGGACTTGATGGAGAGAAACCCTCCGCCCAACGGGTTCCTCCCTGTAGAGGATCGCGCGTTCCATCGCTTTTCGTTCACGCTAGGTTTCCCAAGCTGCTTCCATCCTTACGAAAAGAGGTGGTAGTCGAAGGACGGCAACCCTCGAGATTTGTTCTTAGAGTTTAACAGACGTATGCCATCTTCCTTACGCTTCCGCACATTATCCATGTCCATGCACATCTTTCTTCATGGCCACGACAGTAGGCCAATTCGAAGCGGAGAGCTACGTCGAGCCGATGTCCCTTACGCCTTCACACCCACTACGGAAAACACTTTCCTCTCACCGAAACGATATGATAGTTGAGGGAAGACTTCTTCACAAGTGGTTTCTCAAGCACCGTCACAGGGCCCATTCTAGGTGCCTGCACCATTTCATGCTAAAGTGCTTCTCATCCTTCCGTGTATGTCTTTCTTGACGGATTTCCTTCTCACACGTAAAACCGTGTCCTTTTCCATCTGCTCTCACTCCTACTCTTGAAAACACTTCTCACGGAACAGGATTTGAATGGCGACAGACTATCGACACTAAGGACTTCTGTAGCACAGGCATGGGGCCCATACATTGCGGTTTCACACTTCCATGGGAAAAGCCTACCATTTTCAGGGAAGATGTTAGTAGACACACGGTTTCTCGGGAGTGGTGTTTCTTCAGACTGAAGAGCACTCCCTTCGTTTAGGATTCAACACGTACGTTTGGTGACTAGGGATTCCGCGGGAACCCAGTTGGAAGCTCGAAGTCGCGTTTGACAGAGACTTGCTTCGCAGAGATTCGTGTATGCCTTTCCTTTGGCGAAGGCGCCTACATTTGAACACCCTTCCATCGTCGTGACACATGGTGTTCGTTGAGAAATGCCCTCCATAAGAATTTGTTCCGCGAGTAAGGTAGATCTCTCTTCCTTCCCCTCCGGATTCTTTCACACTTTGCTTCAAGCCGCTTCGTTCCTTAGCAAAGCAGATGGCAGTCGAAGGAACGCACCGCCACAGCGTTGTTTCTTAGACTTAAGTGTATAGCACGTTCCTTACGCTTCCTCCCATTTCCAGACACACACCTCTCTAGGGGACTACTAGTGTGTTGGTGGTCACATTCGAGCCACATGTTTCTTCACCATTCAGCGTGTGGAATTTTCCTTGTGTTTTCACACAAAGTACTGACAACGCTTCGATCTTCCCGAAACAAGATCTGAGTTGGGAGAAGCTTTCGACACAAGTTCGTTCTCAAGCAGTGTTATATGGCACAGTACTTGTGCCTTCGCTTTTAACGTCGGAACCTTCCTCCATCTTCTTCCCTGGAGATGGTAGTGGAAAGGCGATTTCTCTACCGTTTTGTTCCTTGAGAGCTGAGTGTCAGACGCTTACACATACATCTCCAACGGCTTCATGCTTCCCGAACCAAGAGGTTAGCCCGAAATCGTGTTGGACGTGGCCTTGTTTCTCTGAGTTCAGTGGAAGGCGCTGCTGAGGCGAGCTCACGTACATTTGAAGGCCCTTCCAACGTCACGACACAAGACTTTCGTGGAGAGAAACCCTCCGCACAACGTGTTCCTCGCCGTAGTGTATCGCGCTTTCCGTCTCTTTGCGTTTGCACTAAGTTGTAACAAGGTGCTTCCACCCGTAGGGAAAGAGCTGGTCGTCGACGGACGGCAACCGTCTAGATTTGTTCTTAGAGTTAAACACCCGTAGGCCATCCTCCTTATGCTTCCTCACATCATACATTTCCATACTCATCCTTCTTCATGGAACGACAGTAGACACATTCGGAACGGACGGCTAACTCTAGGGTACGTCCCTCATGCCTTCACACCCACTAGGGAAAACACTTTTATCTTCCTGAAACAATATGATAGCTGAGGGAAGACTTCCTCACAAGCGGTTGGTCAAGCACCGTCACAGGGCACGGCACATTCTTTATGCCTTCACACGTTCCTACCAGAATGCCGCGCATACGTCGGTGTATGGCTTTCCAGGATTTCCTTCTCCCACTTGAAGGCATGACATTTCCCGTCTGCTCTCTTTCATACTCTTGGAAACATTCTTCACGGAACAAGATTTGAATCGGGAGAGACAATCTACACTAACTATTTCTGTGGCACAGGCCTGGGGCACATGCCTTGCGCTGCCACACTTCCACTGGAATAGACACGCATTTTCAGGGAAGATGTTAGAAGAAACACGGTTTCTCTGTTTCCTCAGACTGAAGTGCACGCCGCCTGTTTCGGATTCAACAAATACCTGTTGTGACTCTGATTTCCCCGTGACGCCAGTCGTAAGCTCGAAGTCGGGTTTGACTCAGACTTGTTTCGCGCAGTTGAGTCTGTGGCTTTCCTCTGGCGAACTCACATACATTTGCAAAACCCAACATGGCCCATGTTGCCCATTGGGAGAAGCCCTCCATAAATGTTGTTCCACGAGGAAGGTATATCAGGCTTTTCCTCCGCTTCCTTTCACACTTGGCGCAAGGCCGCTTCGATCCTTCGGAAAGGAGAAGGTAGACGAAGGACCGCACCGCCACAGCGTTGTTTCTTAGACTTAAGTGTATAGCACGTTCCTTACGCTTCCTCCCATTTCCAGACACACTCCTCTCTAGGGGACTCCTAGTGTGTTGGTGGTCACATTCGAGCCACATGTTTCTTCACCATTCAGCGTGTGGTGTTTTCCTTGTGTTTTCACACAAAGTACTGACAACGCTTCTATCTTCCCGAAACAAGATCTGAGTTGGGAGAAGCTTTCGACACAAGTTCGTTCTCAAGCAGTGGTATATGGCACTGTACTTGTCCCTTCGCTTTCAACGTCGGGACTTTCCTCCATCTTCTTCCCTGTAGATGGTCGTGGAAAGGCGATTTCTCTACCGTTTTGTTCCTTGAGAGCTTAGTGTCAGACACTTACACCTATATCTCCAAAGGCTTCATGCTTCCCGAACCAAGAGGTGAGCACGAAATCGTGTTGGACGTGGCCTTGTTTCTCTGTGTCCAGTGGAAGGCGCTGCTGAGGCGAGCACACGTATATTTGATGGCACTCCAACTTCATGACACAAGACTTTCGTGGAGAGAAACCCTCCCCACAACGTGTTCCTCACCGTAGTGTATCGTACTTTCCGTCTCTTTCCTTTCGCACTACGTTGTAACAAGGTGCTTCCATCCGTAGGGAAAGAGCGGGTCGTCGACGGACGGCAAACCTCTAGATTTGTTCTTAGAGTTAACCATGGGGAGGCAATCCTCCTCATGCTTCCTCACATCATACATATCCATACTCATCCTTCTTCATGGAACGACAGGAGACACATTCGGGACGGACGGCTAACTCTTGGGTACGTCCCTCATGCCTTCACACCCACTACGGAAAACACTTTTATCTTCCTGAAACTGTAGGATAGCTGAGGGAGGACTTCTTCCCAAGCGGTTGGTCAAGCAACGTCCCAGGTGACGGCACATTCTCTATGCCTTCACACGTTCATGCCAGAATGCCGCTCATACGAAGGTGTATGGCTTTCCAGGATATCCTTCTCCCACTTGAAGGCATGACCTTTCCCCTCTGATCTCTCTCATACTCTTGAAAACATTCCTCACGGAACAAGATTTGAATTGGGAGAGACAATCTACACTGACCATTTCTGTGGCACAGGCATGGGGCACATGCCTTGCGCTGCCGCACTTACATTGGAATAGACAAGCATTTTCAGGGAAGATGTTCGTAGAAACACGGTTTCTCTGCACTGATGTTTCCTGAGACTGAAGTGCACGCCGCCTGTTTCGGATTCAACACATACCTGTTGTGACTATGTTTTCCCCGTGACGCCAGTCGTAAGCTCGAAGTCGGGTTTGACACAGACTTGTTTCGCGCAGTTGAGTCTGTGGCTTTCCTTTGGCGAACTCACATACATTTGGAAACCCCTTTTAGCGTCGTGACCCATGGTGTCCATTGAGTGAAGCCCTCCATACAAAGTTGTTCCACGAGGAAGGTATATCAGGCCTTTCCTCTGCTTCCTTTCACACTTGGCGTATGCCCGCCTCGATCCTTCGGAAAGGAGAAGGTAGACGAAGGACCGCTCCTCCACAGCATTGCTTTTTAGAATTAAGTGTAGAGCTCGTTCCTTACACTTCCTCCGATTTCCACACACACACCTCTCTAGGGGACAACTTGTTAGTTGGTGGTCACATTCGACCCACATGTCTCTTCACAATTCAGCGTATGGCACTTTCCTTACGCGTTCACACGAAGTCCTGAAAGCGCTTCTATCTTCCTGAAACAAGATTTGAGTTGAGAGAAGCTTTCGACACAACTCTTTCTCAAACAGTGGTATATGGCACAGGAGTTGTGCCTTCACTGGTAACGTTGGAAAGTTCTTCCATCTTTTCCCCTGCAGGTGGCAGTGGAAAGACTATTTCCCTACCGTTTTGTTCTTTGAGAGGTGAGTGTAAGACCCTTACCTTATATAGCAACACTCATCTCTCCAAAGGCTTCTTTCTTCAAGAACCCAGATGTTAGCACGAAAGCCTGTTGGACATGGACTCGTTTCTCAGAATTCAGTGTGAGGCTACTACTACTGAGGCTAGTCCACGTGCATTTGAAGACCCATCCACCTCCATGACACAGGACTTGATGGAGAGAAACCCTCCGCCCAACGGGTTCCTCCCTGTAGAGGATCGCGCGTTCCATCGCTTTTCGTTCACGCTAGGTTTCCCAAGCTGCTTCCATCCTTACGAAAAGAGGTGGTAGTCGAAGGACGGCAACCCTCGAGATTTGTTCTTAGAGTTTAACAGACGTATGCCATCTTCCTTACGCTTCCGCACATTATCCATGTCCATGCACATCTTTCTTCATGGCCACGACAGTAGGCCAATTCGAAGCGGAGAGCTACGTCGAGCCGATGTCCCTTACGCCTTCACACCCACTACGGAAAACACTTTCCTCTCACCGAAACGATATGATAGTTGAGGGAAGACTTCTTCACAAGTGGTTTCTCAAGCACCGTCACAGGGCCCATTCTAGGTGCCTGCACCATTTCATGCTAAAGTGCTTCTCATCCTTCCGTGTATGTCTTTCTTGACGGATTTCCTTCTCACACGTAAAACCGTGTCCTTTTCCATCTGCTCTCACTCCTACTCTTGAAAACACTTCTCACGGAACAGGATTTGAATGGCGACAGACTATCGACACTAAGGACTTCTGTAGCACAGGCATGGGGCCCATACATTGCGGTTTCACACTTCCATGGGAAAAGCCTACCATTTTCAGGGAAGATGTTAGTAGACACACGGTTTCTCGGGAGTGGTGTTTCTTCAGACTGAAGAGCACTCCCTTCGTTTAGGATTCAACACGTACGTTTGGTGACTAGGGATTCCGCGGGAACCCAGTTGGAAGCTCGAAGTCGCGTTTGACAGAGACTTGCTTCGCAGAGATTCGTGTATGCCTTTCCTTTGGCGAAGGCGCCTACATTTGAACACCCTTCCATCGTCGTGACACATGGTGTTCGTTGAGAAATGCCCTCCATAAGAATTTGTTCCGCGAGTAAGGTAGATCTCTCTTCCTTCCCCTCCGGATTCTTTCACACTTTGCTTCAAGCCGCTTCGTTCCTTAGCAAAGCAGATGGCAGTCGAAGGAACGCACCGCCACAGCGTTGTTTCTTAGACTTAAGTGTATAGCACGTTCCTTACGCTTCCTCCCATTTCCAGACACACAC
This sequence comes from Eumetopias jubatus, assembly GCF_037043125.1. Classification (NCBI taxonomy): domain Eukaryota; kingdom Metazoa; phylum Chordata; class Mammalia; order Carnivora; family Otariidae; genus Eumetopias; species Eumetopias jubatus. The sequence continues at coordinate 48,318 of NW_028275024.1, forward strand.
CTCTCTAGGGGACTACTAGTGTGTTGGTGGTCACATTCGAGCCACATGTTTCTTCACCATTCAGCGTGTGGAATTTTCCTTGTGTTTTCACACAAAGTACTGACAACGCTTCGATCTTCCCGAAACAAGATCTGAGTTGGGAGAAGCTTTCGACACAAGTTCGTTCTCAAGCAGTGTTATATGGCACAGTACTTGTGCCTTCGCTTTTAACGTCGGAACCTTCCTCCATCTTCTTCCCTGGAGATGGTAGTGGAAAGGCGATTTCTCTACCGTTTTGTTCCTTGAGAGCTGAGTGTCAGACGCTTACACATACATCTCCAACGGCTTCATGCTTCCCGAACCAAGAGGTTAGCCCGAAATCGTGTTGGACGTGGCCTTGTTTCTCTGAGTTCAGTGGAAGGCGCTGCTGAGGCGAGCTCACGTACATTTGAAGGCCCTTCCAACGTCACGACACAAGACTTTCGTGGAGAGAAACCCTCCGCACAACGTGTTCCTCGCCGTAGTGTATCGCGCTTTCCGTCTCTTTGCGTTCGCACTAAGTTGTAACAAGGTGCTTCCACCCGTAGGGAAAGAGCTGGTCGTCGACGGACGGCAACCGTCTAGATTTGTTCTTAGAGTTAAACACCCGTAGGCCATCCTCCTTATGCTTCCTCACATCATACATTTCCATACTCATCCTTCTTCATGGAACGACAGTAGACACATTCGGAACGGACGGCTAACTCTAGGGTACGTCCCTCATGCCTTCACACCCACTAGGGAAAACACTTTTATCTTCCTGAAACAATATGATAGCTGAGGGAAGACTTCCTCACAAGCGGTTGGTCAAGCACCGTCACAGGGCACGGCACATTCTTTATGCCTTCACACGTTCCTACCAGAATGCCGCGCATACGTCGGTGTATGGCTTTCCAGGATTTCCTTCTCCCACTTGAAGGCATGACATTTCCCGTCTGCTCTCTTTCATACTCTTGGAAACATTCTTCACGGAACAAGATTTGAATCGGGAGAGACAATCTACACTAACTATTTCTGTGGCACAGGCCTGGGGCACATGCCTTGCGCTGCCACACTTCCACTGGAATAGACACGCATTTTCAGGGAAGATGTTAGAAGAAACACGGTTTCTCTGTTTCCTCAGACTGAAGTGCACGCCGCCTGTTTCGGATTCAACAAATACCTGTTGTGACTCTGATTTCCCCGTGACGCCAGTCGTAAGCTCGAAGTCGGGTTTGACTCAGACTTGTTTCGCGCAGTTGAGTCTGTGGCTTTCCTCTGGCGAACTCACATACATTTGCAAAACCCAACATGGCCCATGTTGCCCATTGGGAGAAGCCCTCCATAAATGTTGTTCCACGAGGAAGGTATATCAGGCTTTTCCTCCGCTTCCTTTCACACTTGGCGCAAGGCCGCTTCGATCCTTCGGAAAGGAGAAGGTAGACGAAGGACCGCACCGCCACAGCGTTGTTTCTTAGACTTAAGTGTATAGCACGTTCCTTACGCTTCCTCCCATTTCCAGACACACTCCTCTCTAGGGGACTCCTAGTGTGTTGGTGGTCACATTCGAGCCACATGTTTCTTCACCATTCAGCGTGTGGTGTTTTCCTTGTGTTTTCACACAAAGTACTGACAACGCTTCTATCTTCCCGAAACAAGATCTGAGTTGGGAGAAGCTTTCGACACAAGTTCGTTCTCAAGCAGTGGTATATGGCACTGTACTTGTCCCTTCGCTTTCAACGTCGGGACTTTCCTCCATCTTCTTCCCTGTAGATGGTCGTGGAAAGGCGATTTCTCTACCGTTTTGTTCCTTGAGAGCTTAGTGTCAGACACTTACACCTATATCTCCAAAGGCTTCATGCTTCCCGAACCAAGAGGTGAGCACGAAATCGTGTTGGACGTGGCCTTGTTTCTCTGTGTCCAGTGGAAGGCGCTGCTGAGGCGAGCACACGTATATTTGATGGCACTCCAACTTCATGACACAAGACTTTCGTGGAGAGAAACCCTCCCCACAACGTGTTCCTCACCGTAGTGTATCGTACTTTCCGTCTCTTTCCTTTCGCACTACGTTGTAACAAGGTGCTTCCATCCGTAGGGAAAGAGCGGGTCGTCGACGGACGGCAAACCTCTAGATTTGTTCTTAGAGTTAACCATGGGGAGGCAATCCTCCTCATGCTTCCTCACATCATACATATCCATACGCATCCTTCTTCATGGAACGACAGGAGACACATTCGGGACGGACGGCTAACTCTTGGGTACGTCCCTCATGCCTTCACACCCACTACGGAAAACACTTTTATCTTCCTGAAACTGTAGGATAGCTGAGGGAGGACTTCTTCCCAAGCGGTTGGTCAAGCAACGTCCCAGGTGACGGCACATTCTCTATGCCTTCACACGTTCATGCCAGAATGCCGCTCATACGTAGGTGTATGGCTTTCCAGGATATCCTTCTCCCACTTGAAGGCATGACCTTTCCCCTCTGATCTCTCTCATACTCTTGAAAACATTCCTCACGGAACAAGATTTGAATTGGGAGAGACAATCTACACTGACCATTTCTGTGGCACAGGCATGGGGCACATGCCTTGCGCTGCCGCACTTACATTGGAATAGACAAGCATTTTCAGGGAAGATGTTCGTAGAAACACGGTTTCTCTGCACTGATGTTTCCTGAGACTGAAGTGCACGCCGCCTGTTTCGGATTCAACACATACCTGTTGTGACTATGTTTTCCCCGTGACGCCAGTCGTAAGCTCGAAGTCGGGTTTGACACAGACTTGTTTCGCGCAGTTGAGTCTGTGGCTTTCCTTTGGCGAACTCACATACATTTGGAAACCCCTTTTAGCGTCGTGACCCATGGTGTCCATTGAGCGAAGCCCTCCATACAAAGTTGTTCCACGAGGAAGGTATATCAGGCCTTTCCTCTGCTTCCTTTCACACTTGGCGTATGCCCGCCTCGATCCTTCGGAAAGGAGAAGGTAGACGAAGGACCGCTCCTCCACAGCATTGCTTTTTAGAATTAAGTGTAGAGCTCGTTCCTTACACTTCCTCCGATTGCCACACACACACCTCTCTAGGGGACAACTTGTTAGTTGGTGGTCACATTCGACCCACATGTCTCTTCACAATTCAGCGTATGGCACTTTCCTTACGCGTTCACACGAAGTCCTGAAAGCGCTTCTATCTTCCTGAAACAAGATTTGAGTTGAGAGAAGCTTTCGACACAACTCTTTCTCAAACAGTGGTATATGGCACAGGAGTTGTGCCTTCACTGGTAACGTTGGAAAGTTCTTCCATCTTTTTCCCTGCAGGTGGCAGTGGAAAGACTATTTCCCTACCGTTTTGTTCTTTGAGAGGTGAGTGTAAGACCCTTACCTTATATAGCAACACTCATCTCTCCAAAGGCTTCTTTCTTCAAGAACCCAGATGTTAGCACGAAAGCCTGTTGGACATGGACTCGTTTCTCAGAATTCAGTGTGAGGCTACTACTACTGAGGCTAGTCCACGTGCATTTGAAGACCCATCCACCTCCATGACACAGGACTTGATGGAGAGAAACCCTCCGCCCAACGGGTTCCTCCCTGTAGAGGATCGCGCGTTCCATCGCTTTTCGTTCACGCTAGGTTTCCCAAGCTGCTTCCATCCTTACGAAAAGAGGTGGTAGTCGAAGGACGGCAACCCTCGAGATTTGTTCTTAGAGTTTAACAGACGTATGCCATCTTCCTTACGCTTCCGCACATTATCCATGTCCATGCACATCTTTCTTCATGGCCACGACAGTAGGCCAATTCGAAGCGGAGAGCTACGTCGAGCCGATGTCCCTTACGCCTTCACACCCACTACGGAAAACACTTTCCTCTCACCGAAACGATATGATAGTTGAGGGAAGACTTCTTCACAAGTGGTTTCTCAAGCACCGTCACAGGGCCCATTCTAGGTGCCTGCACCATTTCATGCTAAAGTGCTTCTCATCCTTCCGTGTATGTCTTTCTTGACGGATTTCCTTCTCACACGTAAAACCGTGTCCTTTTCCATCTGCTCTCACTCCTACTCTTGAAAACACTTCTCACGGAACAGGATTTGAATGGCGACAGACTATCGACACTAAGGACTTCTGTAGCACAGGCATGGGGCCCATACATTGCGGTTTCACACTTCCATGGGAAAAGCCTACCATTTTCAGGGAAGATGTTAGTAGACACACGGTTTCTCGGGAGTGGTGTTTCTTCAGACTGAAGAGCACTCCCTTCGTTTAGGATTCAACACGTACGTTTGGTGACTAGGGATTCCGCGGGAACCCAGTTGGAAGCTCGAAGTCGCGTTTGACAGAGACTTGCTTCGCAGAGATTCGTGTATGCCTTTCCTTTGGCGAAGGCGCCTACATTTGAACACCCTTCCATCGTCGTGACACATGGTGTTCGTTGAGAAATGCCCTCCATAAGAATTTGTTCCGCGAGTAAGGTAGATCTCTCTTCCTTCCCCTCCGGATTCTTTCACACTTTGCTTCAAGCCGCTTCGTTCCTTAGCAAAGCAGATGGCAGTCGAAGGAACGCACCGCCACAGCGTTGTTTCTTAGACTTAAGTGTATAGCACGTTCCTTACGCTTCCTCCCATTTCCAGACACACACCTCTCTAGGGGACTACTAGTGTGTTGGTGGTCACATTCGAGCCACATGTTTCTTCACCATTCAGCGTGTGGAATTTTCCTTGTGTTTTCACACAAAGTACTGACAACGCTTCGATCTTCCCGAAACAAGATCTGAGTTGGGAGAAGCTTTCGACACAAGTTCGTTCTCAAGCAGTGTTATATGGCACAGTACTTGTGCCTTCGCTTTTAACGTCGGAACCTTCCTCCATCTTCTTCCCTGGAGATGGTAGTGGAAAGGCGATTTCTCTACCGTTTTGTTCCTTGAGAGCTGAGTGTCAGACGCTTACACATACATCTCCAACGGCTTCATGCTTCCCGAACCAAGAGGTTAGCCCGAAATCGTGTTGGACGTGGCCTTGTTTCTCTGAGTTCAGTGGAAGGCGCTGCTGAGGCGAGCTCACGTACATTTGAAGGCCCTTCCAACGTCACGACACAAGACTTTCGTGGAGAGAAACCCTCCGCACAACGTGTTCCTCGCCGTAGTGTATCGCGCTTTCCGTCTCTTTGCGTTCGCACTAAGTTGTAACAAGGTGCTTCCACCCGTAGGGAAAGAGCTGGTCGTCGACGGACGGCAACCGTCTAGATTTGTTCTTAGAGTTAAACACCCGTAGGCCATCCTCCTTATGCTTCCTCACATCATACATTTCCATACTCATCCTTCTTCATGGAACGACAGTAGACACATTCGGAACGGACGGCTAACTCTAGGGTACGTCCCTCATGCCTTCACACCCACTAGGGAAAACACTTTTATCTTCCTGAAACAATATGATAGCTGAGGGAAGACTTCCTCACAAGCGGTTGGTCAAGCACCGTCACAGGGCACGGCACATTCTTTATGCCTTCACACGTTCCTACCAGAATGCCGCGCATACGTCGGTGTATGGCTTTCCAGGATTTCCTTCTCCCACTTGAAGGCATGACATTTCCCGTCTGCTCTCTTTCATACTCTTGGAAACATTCTTCACGGAACAAGATTTGAATCGGGAGAGACAATCTACACTAACTATTTCTGTGGCACAGGCCTGGGGCACATGCCTTGCGCTGCCACACTTCCACTGGAATAGACACGCATTTTCAGGGAAGATGTTAGAAGAAACACGGTTTCTCTGTTTCCTCAGACTGAAGTGCACGCCGCCTGTTTCGGATTCAACAAATACCTGTTGTGACTCTGATTTCCCCGTGACGCCAGTCGTAAGCTCGAAGTCGGGTTTGACTCAGACTTGTTTCGCGCAGTTGAGTCTGTGGCTTTCCTCTGGCGAACTCACATACATTTGCAAAACCCAACATGGCCCATGTTGCCCATTGGGAGAAGCCCTCCATAAATGTTGTTCCACGAGGAAGGTATATCAGGCTTTTCCTCCGCTTCCTTTCACACTTGGCGCAAGGCCGCTTCGATCCTTCGGAAAGGAGAAGGTAGACGAAGGACCGCACCGCCACAGCGTTGTTTCTTAGACTTAAGTGTATAGCACGTTCCTTACGCTTCCTCCCATTTCCAGACACACTCCTCTCTAGGGGACTCCTAGTGTGTTGGTGGTCACATTCGAGCCACATGTTTCTTCACCATTCAGCGTGTGGTGTTTTCCTTGTGTTTTCACACAAAGTACTGACAACGCTTCTATCTTCCCGAAACAAGATCTGAGTTGGGAGAAGCTTTCGACACAAGTTCGTTCTCAAGCAGTGGTATATGGCACTGTACTTGTCCCTTCGCTTTCAACGTCGGGACTTTCCTCCAACTTCTTCCCTGTAGATGGTCGTGGAAAGGCGATTTCTCTACCGTTTTGTTCCTTGAGAGCTTAGTGTCAGACACTTACACCTATATCTCCAAAGGCTTCATGCTTCCCGAACCAAGAGGTGAGCACGAAATCGTGTTGGACGTGGCCTTGTTTCTCTGTGTCCAGTGGAAGGCGCTGCTGAGGCGAGCACACGTATATTTGATGGCACTCCAACTTCATGACACAAGACTTTCGTGGAGAGAAACCCTCCCCACAACGTGTTCCTCACCGTAGTGTATCGTACTTTCCGTCTCTTTCCTTTCGCACTACGTTGTAACAAGGTGCTTCCATCCGTAGGGAAAGAGCGGGTCGTCGACGGACGGCAAACCTCTAGATTTGTTCTTAGAGTTAACCATGGGGAGGCAATCCTCCTCATGCTTCCTCACATCATACATATCCATACGCATCCTTCTTCATGGAACGACAGGAGACACATTCGGGACGGACGGCTAACTCTTGGGTACGTCCCTCATGCCTTCACACCCACTACGGAAAACACTTTTATCTTCCTGAAACTGTAGGATAGCTGAGGGAGGACTTCTTCCCAAGCGGTTGGTCAAGCAACGTCCCAGGTGACGGCACATTCTCTATGCCTTCACACGTTCATGCCAGAATGCCGCTCATACGTAGGTGTATGGCTTTCCAGGATATCCTTCTCCCACTTGAAGGCATGACCTTTCCCCTCTGATCTCTCTCATACTCTTGAAAACATTCCTCACGGAACAAGATTTGAATTGGGAGAGACAATCTACACTGACCATTTCTGTGGCACAGGCATGGGGCACATGCCTTGCGCTGCCGCACTTACATTGGAATAGACAAGCATTTTCAGGGAAGATGTTCGTAGAAACACGGTTTCTCTGCACTGATGTTTCCTGAGACTGAAGTGCACGCCGCCTGTTTCGGATTCAACACATACCTGTTGTGACTATGTTTTCCCCGTGACGCCAGTCGTAAGCTCGAAGTCGGGTTTGACACAGACTTGTTTCGCGCAGTTGAGTCTGTGGCTTTCCTTTGGCGAACTCACATACATTTGGAAACCCCTTTTAGCGTCGTGACCCATGGTGTCCATTGAGCGAAGCCCTCCATACAAAGTTGTTCCACGAGGAAGGTATATCAGGCCTTTCCTCTGCTTCCTTTCACACTTGGCGTATGCCCGCCTCGATCCTTCGGAAAGGAGAAGGTAGACGAAGGACCGCTCCTCCACAGCATTGCTTTTTAGAATTAAGTGTAGAGCTCGTTCCTTACACTTCCTCCGATTTCCACACACACACCTCTCTAGGGGACAACTTGTTAGTTGGTGGTCACATTCGACCCACATGTCTCTTCACAATTCAGCGTATGGCACTTTCCTTACGCGTTCACACGAAGTCCTGAAAGCGCTTCTATCTTCCTGAAACAAGATTTGAGTTGAGAGAAGCTTTCGACACAACTCTTTCTCAAACAGTGGTATATGGCACAGGAGTTGTGCCTTCACTGGTAACGTTGGAAAGTTCTTCCATCTTTTTCCCTGCAGGTGGCAGTGGAAAGACTATTTCCCTACCGTTTTGTTCTTTGAGAGGTGAGTGTAAGACCCTTACCTTATATAGCAACACTCATCTCTCCAAAGGCTTCTTTCTTCAAGAACCCAGATGTTAGCACGAAAGCCTGTTGGACATGGACTCGTTTCTCAGAATTCAGTGTGAGGCTACTACTACTGAGGCTAGTCCACGTGCATTTGAAGACCCATCCACCTCCATGACACAGGACTTGATGGAGAGAAACCCTCCGCCCAACGGGTTCCTCCCTGTAGAGGATCGCGCGTTCCATCGCTTTTCGTTCACGCTAGGTTTCCCAAGCTGCTTCCATCCTTACGAAAAGAGGTGGTAGTCGAAGGACGGCAACCCTCGAGATTTGTTCTTAGAGTTTAACAGACGTATGCCATCTTCCTTACGCTTCCGCACATTATCCATGTCCATGCACATCTTTCTTCATGGCCACGACAGTAGGCCAATTCGAAGCGGAGAGCTACGTCGAGCCGATGTCCCTTACGCCTTCACACCCACTACGGAAAACACTTTCCTCTCACCGAAACGATATGATAGTTGAGGGAAGACTTCTTCACAAGTGGTTTCTCAAGCACCGTCACAGGGCCCATTCTAGGTGCCTGCACCATTTCATGCTAAAGTGCTTCTCATCCTTCCGTGTATGTCTTTCTTGACGGATTTCCTTCTCACACGTAAAACCGTGTCCTTTTCCATCTGCTCTCACTCCTACTCTTGAAAACACTTCTCACGGAACAGGATTTGAATGGCGACAGACTATCGACACTAAGGACTTCTGTAGCACAGGCATGGGGCCCATACATTGCGGTTTCACACTTCCATGGGAAAAGCCTACCATTTTCAGGGAAGATGTTAGTAGACACACGGTTTCTCGGGAGTGGTGTTTCTTCAGACTGAAGAGCACTCCCTTCGTTTAGGATTCAACACGTACGTTTGGTGACTAGGGATTCCGCGGGAACCCAGTTGGAAGCTCGAAGTCGCGTTTGACAGAGACTTGCTTCGCAGAGATTCGTGTATGCCTTTCCTTTGGCGAAGGCGCCTACATTTGAACACCCTTCCATCGTCGTGACACATGGTGTTCGTTGAGAAATGCCCTCCATAAGAATTTGTTCCGCGAGTAAGGTAGATCTCTCTTCCTTCCCCTCCGGATTCTTTCACACTTTGCTTCAAGCCGCTTCGTTCCTTAGCAAAGCAGATGGCAGTCGAAGGAACGCACCGCCACAGCGTTGTTTCTTAGACTTAAGTGTATAGCACGTTCCTTACGCTTCCTCCCATTTCCAGACACACACCTCTCTAGGGGACTACTAGTGTGTTGGTGGTCACATTCGAGCCACATGTTTCTTCACCATTCAGCGTGTGGAATTTTCCTTGTGTTTTCACACAAAGTACTGACAACGCTTCGATCTTCCCGAAACAAGATCTGAGTTGGGAGAAGCTTTCGACACAAGTTCGTTCTCAAGCAGTGTTATATGGCACAGTACTTGTGCCTTCGCTTTTAACGTCGGAACCTTCCTCCATCTTCTTCCCTGGAGATGGTAGTGGAAAGGCGATTTCTCTACCGTTTTGTTCCTTGAGAGCTGAGTGTCAGACGCTTACACATACATCTCCAACGGCTTCATGCTTCCCGAACCAAGAGGTTAGCCCGAAATCGTGTTGGACGTGGCCTTGTTTCTCTGAGTTCAGTGGAAGGCGCTGCTGAGGCGAGCTCACGTACATTTGAAGGCCCTTCCAACGTCACGACACAAGACTTTCGTGGAGAGAAACCCTCCGCACAACGTGTTCCTCGCCGTAGTGTATCGCGCTTTCCGTCTCTTTGCGTTCGCACTAAGTTGTAACAAGGTGCTTCCACCCGTAGGGAAAGAGCTGGTCGTCGACGGACGGCAACCGTCTAGATTTGTTCTTAGAGTTAAACACCCGTAGGCCATCCTCCTTATGCTTCCTCACATCATACATTTCCATACTCATCCTTCTTCATGGAACGACAGTAGACACATTCGGAACGGACGGCTAACTCTAGGGTACGTCCCTCATGCCTTCACACCCACTAGGGAAAACACTTTTATCTTCCTGAAACAATATGATAGCTGAGGGAAGACTTCCTCACAAGCGGTTGGTCAAGCACCGTCACAGGGCACGGCACATTCTTTATGCCTTCACACGTTCCTACCAGAATGCCGCGCATACGTCGGTGTATGGCTTTCCAGGATTTCCTTCTCCCACTTGAAGGCATGACATTTCCCGTCTGCTCTCTTTCATACTCTTGGAAACATTCTTCACGGAACAAGATTTGAATCGGGAGAGACAATCTACACTAACTATTTCTGTGGCACAGGCCTGGGGCACATGCCTTGCGCTGCCACACTTCCACTGGAATAGACACGCATTTTCAGGGAAGATGTTAGAAGAAACACGGTTTCTCTGTTTCCTCAGACTGAAGTGCACGCCGCCTGTTTCGGATTCAACAAATACCTGTTGTGACTCTGATTTCCCCGTGACGCCAGTCGTAAGCTCGAAGTCGGGTTTGACTCAGACTTGTTTCGCGCAGTTGAGTCTGTGGCTTTCCTCTGGCGAACTCACATACATTTGCAAAACCCAACATGGCCCATGTTGCCCATTGGGAGAAGCCCTCCATAAATGTTGTTCCACGAGGAAGGTATATCAGGCTTTTCCTCCGCTTCCTTTCACACTTGGCGCAAGGCCGCTTCGATCCTTCGGAAAGGAGAAGGTAGACGAAGGACCGCACCGCCACAGCGTTGTTTCTTAGACTTAAGTGTATAGCACGTTCCTTACGCTTCCTCCCATTTCCAGACACACTCCTCTCTAGGGGACTCCTAGTGTGTTGGTGGTCACATTCGAGCCACATGTTTCTTCACCATTCAGCGTGTGGTGTTTTCCTTGTGTTTTCACACAAAGTACTGACAACGCTTCTATCTTCCCGAAACAAGATCTGAGTTGGGAGAAGCTTTCGACACAAGTTCGTTCTCAAGCAGTGGTATATGGCACTGTACTTGTCCCTTCGCTTTCAACGTCGGGACTTTCCTCCATCTTCTTCCCTGTAGATGGTCGTGGAAAGGCGATTTCTCTACCGTTTTGTTCCTTGAGAGCTTAGTGTCAGACACTTACACCTATATCTCCAAAGGCTTCATGCTTCCCGAACCAAGAGGTGAGCACGAAATCGTGTTGGACGTGGCCTTGTTTCTCTGTGTCCAGTGGAAGGCGCTGCTGAGGCGAGCACACGTATATTTGATGGCACTCCAACTTCATGACACAAGACTTTCGTGGAGAGAAACCCTCCCCACAACGTGTTCCTCACCGTAGTGTATCGTACTTTCCGTCTCTTTCCTTTCGCACTACGTTGTAACAAGGTGCTTCCATCCGTAGGGAAAGAGCGGGTCGTCGACGGACGGCAAACCTCTAGATTTGTTCTTAGAGTTAACCATGGGGAGGCAATCCTCCTCATGCTTCCTCACATCATACATATCCATACGCATCCTTCTTCATGGAACGACAGGAGACACATTCGGGACGGACGGCTAACTCTTGGGTACGTCCCTCATGCCTTCACACCCACTACGGAAAACACTTTTATCTTCCTGAAACTGTAGGATAGCTGAGGGAGGACTTCTTCCCAAGCGGTTGGTCAAGCAACGTCCCAGGTGACGGCACATTCTCTATGCCTTCACACGTTCATGCCAGAATGCCGCTCATACGTAGGTGTATGGCTTTCCAGGATATCCTTCTCCCACTTGAAGGCATGACCTTTCCCCTCTGATCTCTCTCATACTCTTGAAAACATTCCTCACGGAACAAGATTTGAATTGGGAGAGACAATCTACACTGACCATTTCTGTGGCACAGGCATGGGGCACATGCCTTGCGCTGCCGCACTTACATTGGAATAGACAAGCATTTTCAGGGAAGATGTTCGTAGAAACACGGTTTCTCTGCACTGATGTTTCCTGAGACTGAAGTGCACGCCGCCTGTTTCGGATTCAACACATACCTGTTGTGACTATGTTTTCCCCGTGACGCCAGTCGTAAGCTCGAAGTCGGGTTTGACACAGACTTGTTTCGCGCAGTTGAGTCTGTGGCTTTCCTTTGGCGAACTCACATACATTTGGAAACCCCTTTTAGCGTCGTGACCCATGGTGTCCATTGAGCGAAGCCCTCCATACAAAGTTGTTCCACGAGGAAGGTATATCAGGCCTTTCCTCTGCTTCCTTTCACACTTGGCGTATGCCCGCCTCGATCCTTCGGAAAGGAGAAGGTAGACGAAGGACCGCTCCTCCACAGCATTGCTTTTTAGAATTAAGTGTAGAGCTCGTTCCTTACACTTCCTCCGATTTCCACACACACACCTCTCTAGGGGACAACTTGTTAGTTGGTGGTCACATTCGACCCACATGTCTCTTCACAATTCAGCGTATGGCACTTTCCTTACGCGTTCACACGAAGTCCTGAAAGCGCTTCTATCTTCCTGAAACAAGATTTGAGTTGAGAGAAGCTTTCGACACAACTCTTTCTCAAACAGTGGTATATGGCACAGGAGTTGTGCCTTCACTGGTAACGTTGGAAAGTTCTTCCATCTTTTCCCCTGCAGGTGGCAGTGGAAAGACTATTTCCCTACCGTTTTGTTCTTTGAGAGGTGAGTGTAAGACCCTTACCTTATATAGCAACACTCATCTCTCCAAAGGCTTCTTTCTTCAAGAACCCAGATGTTAGCACGAAAGCCTGTTGGACATGGACTCGTTTCTCAGAATTCAGTGTGAGGCTACTACTACTGAGGCTAGTCCACGTGCATTTGAAGACCCATCCACCTCCATGACACAGGACTTGATGGCGAGAAACCCTCCGCCCAACGGGTTCCTCCCTGTAGAGGATCGCGCGTTCCATCGCTTTTCGTTCACGCTAGGTTTCCCAAGCTGCTTCCATCCTTACGAAAAGAGGTGGTAGTCGAAGGACGGCAACCCTCGAGATTTGTTCTTAGAGTTTAACAGACGTATGCCATCTTCCTTACGCTTCCGCACATTATCCATGTCCATGCACATCTTTCTTCATGGCCACGACAGTAGGCCAATTCGAAGCGGAGAGCTACGTCGAGCCGATGTCCCTTACGCCTTCACACCCACTACGGAAAACACTTTCCTCTCACCGAAACGATATGATAGTTGAGGGAAGACTTCTTCACAAGTGGTTTCTCAAGCACCGTCACAGGGCCCATTCTAGGTGCCTGCACCATTTCATGCTAAAGTGCTTCTCATCCTTCCGTGTATGTCTTTCTTGACGGATTTCCTTCTCACACGTAAAACCGTGTCCTTTTCCATCTGCTCTCACTCCTACTCTTGAAAACACTTCTCACGGAACAGGATTTGAATGGCGACAGACTATCGACACTAAGGACTTCTGTAGCACAGGCATGGGGCCCATACATTGCGATTTCACACTTCCATGGGAAAAGCCTACCATTTTCAGGGAAGATGTTAGTAGACACACGGTTTCTCGGGAGTGGTGTTTCTTCAGACTGAAGAGCACTCCCTTCGTTTAGGATTCAACACGTACGTTTGGTGACTAGGGATTCCGCGGGAACCCAGTTGGAAGCTCGAAGTCGCGTTTGACAGAGACTTGCTTCGCAGAGATTCGTGTATGCCTTTCCTTTGGCGAAGGCGCCTACATTTGAACACCCTTCCATCGTCGTGACACATGGTGTTCGTTGAGAAATGCCCTCCATAAGAATTTGTTCCGCGAGTAAGGTAGATCTCTCTTCCTTCCCCTCCGGATTCTTTCACACTTTGCTTCAAGCCGCTTCGTTCCTTAGCAAAGCAGATGGCAGTCGAAGGAACGCACCGCCACAGCGTTGTTTCTTAGACTTAAGTGTATAGCACGTTCCTTACGCTTCCTCCCATTTCCAGACACACACCTCTCTAGGGGACTACTAGTGTGTTGGTGGTCACATTCGAGCCACATGTTTCTTCACCATTCAGCGTGTGGAATTTTCCTTGTGTTTTCACACAAAGTACTGACAACGCTTCGATCTTCCCGAAACAAGATCTGAGTTGGGAGAAGCTTTCGACACAAGTTCGTTCTCAAGCAGTGTTATATGGCACAGTACTTGTGCCTTCGCTTTTAACGTCGGAACCTTCCTCCATCTTCTTCCCTGGAGATGGTAGTGGAAAGGCGATTTCTCTACCGTTTTGTTCCTTGAGAGCTGAGTGTCAGACGCTTACACATACATCTCCAACGGCTTCATGCTTCCCGAACCAAGAGGTTAGCCCGAAATCGTGTTGGACGTGGCCTTGTTTCTCTGAGTTCAGTGGAAGGCGCTGCTGAGGCGAGCTCACGTACATTTGAAGGCCCTTCCAACGTCACGACACAAGACTTTCGTGGAGAGAAACCCTCCGCACAACGTGTTCCTCGCCGTAGTGTATCGCGCTTTCCGTCTCTTTGCGTTCGCACTAAGTTGTAACAAGGTGCTTCCACCCGTAGGGAAAGAGCTGGTCGTCGACGGACGGCAACCGTCTAGATTTGTTCTTAGAGTTAAACACCCGTAGGCCATCCTCCTTATGCTTCCTCACATCATACATTTCCATACTCATCCTTCTTCATGGAACGACAGTAGACACATTCGGAACGGACGGCTAACTCTAGGGTACGTCCCTCATGCCTTCACACCCACTAGGGAAAACACTTTTATCTTCCTGAAACAATATGATAGCTGAGGGAAGACTTCCTCACAAGCGGTTGGTCAAGCACCGTCACAGGGCACGGCACATTCTTTATGCCTTCACACGTTCCTACCAGAATGCCGCGCATACGTCGGTGTATGGCTTTCCAGGATTTCCTTCTCCCACTTGAAGGCATGACATTTCCCGTCTGCTCTCTTTCATACTCTTGGAAACATTCTTCACGGAACAAGATTTGAATCGGGAGAGACAATCTACACTAACTATTTCTGTGGCACAGGCCTGGGGCACATGCCTTGCGCTGCCACACTTCCACTGGAATAGACACGCATTTTCAGGGAAGATGTTAGAAGAAACACGGTTTCTCTGTTTCCTCAGACTGAAGTGCACGCCGCCTGTTTCGGATTCAACAAATACCTGTTGTGACTCTGATTTCCCCGTGACGCCAGTCGTAAGCTCGAAGTCGGGTTTGACTCAGACTTGTTTCGCGCAGTTGAGTCTGTGGCTTTCCTCTGGCGAACTCACATACATTTGCAAAACCCAACATGGCCCATGTTGCCCATTGGGAGAAGCCCTCCATAAATGTTGTTCCACGAGGAAGGTATATCAGGCTTTTCCTCCGCTTCCTTTCACACTTGGCGCAAGGCCGCTTCGATCCTTCGGAAAGGAGAAGGTAGACGAAGGACCGCACCGCCACAGCGTTGTTTCTTAGACTTAAGTGTATAGCACGTTCCTTACGCTTCCTCCCATTTCCAGACACACTCCTCTCTAGGGGACTCCTAGTGTGTTGGTGGTCACATTCGAGCCACATGTTTCTTCACCATTCAGCGTGTGGTGTTTTCCTTGTGTTTTCACACAAAGTACTGACAACGCTTCTATCTTCCCGAAACAAGATCTGAGTTGGGAGAAGCTTTCGACACAAGTTCGTTCTCAAGCAGTGGTATATGGCACTGTACTTGTCCCTTCGCTTTCAACGTCGGGACTTTCCTCCATCTTCTTCCCTGTAGATGGTCGTGGAAAGGCGATTTCTCTACCGTTTTGTTCCTTGAGAGCTTAGTGTCAGACACTTACACCTATATCTCCAAAGGCTTCATGCTTCCCGAACCAAGAGGTGAGCACGAAATCGTGTTGGACGTGGCCTTGTTTCTCTGTGTCCAGTGGAAGGCGCTGCTGAGGCGAGCACACGTATATTTGATGGCACTCCAACTTCATGACACAAGACTTTCGTGGAGAGAAACCCTCCCCACAACGTGTTCCTCACCGTAGTGTATCGTACTTTCCGTCTCTTTCCTTTCGCACTACGTTGTAACAAGGTGCTTCCATCCGTAGGGAAAGAGCGGGTCGTCGACGGACGGCAAACCTCTAGATTTGTTCTTAGAGTTAACCATGGGGAGGCAATCCTCCTCATGCTTCCTCACATCATACATATCCATACGCATCCTTCTTCATGGAACGACAGGAGACACATTCGGGACGGACGGCTAACTCTTGGGTACGTCCCTCATGCCTTCACACCCACTACGGAAAACACTTTTATCTTCCTGAAACTGTAGGATAGCTGAGGGAGGACTTCTTCCCAAGCGGTTGGTCAAGCAACGTCCCAGGTGACGGCACATTCTCTATGCCTTCACACGTTCATGCCAGAATGCCGCTCATACGTAGGTGTATGGCTTTCCAGGATATCCTTCTCCCACTTGAAGGCATGACCTTTCCCCTCTGATCTCTCTCATACTCTTGAAAACATTCCTCACGGAACAAGATTTGAATTGGGAGAGACAATCTACACTGACCATTTCTGTGGCACAGGCATGGGGCACATGCCTTGCGCTGCCGCACTTACATTGGAATAGACAAGCATTTTCAGGGAAGATGTTCGTAGAAACACGGTTTCTCTGCACTGATGTTTCCTGAGACTGAAGTGCACGCCGCCTGTTTCGGATTCAACACATACCTGTTGTGACTATGTTTTCCCCGTGACGCCAGTCGTAAGCTCGAAGTCGGGTTTGACACAGACTTGTTTCGCGCAGTTGAGTCTGTGGCTTTCCTTTGGCGAACTCACATACATTTGGAAACCCCTTTTAGCGTCGTGACCCATGGTGTCCATTGAGCGAAGCCCTCCATACAAAGTTGTTCCACGAGGAAGGTATATCAGGCCTTTCCTCTGCTTCCTTTCACACTTGGCGTATGCCCGCCTCGATCCTTCGGAAAGGAGAAGGTAGACGAAGGACCGCTCCTCCACAGCATTGCTTTTTAGAATTAAGTGTAGAGCTCGTTCCTTACACTTCCTCCGATTTCCACACACACACCTCTCTAGGGGACAACTTGTTAGTTGGTGGTCACATTCGACCCACATGTCTCTTCACAATTCAGCGTATGGCACTTTCCTTACGCGTTCACACGAAGTCCTGAAAGCGCTTCTATCTTCCTGAAACAAGATTTGAGTTGAGAGAAGCTTTCGACACAACTCTTTCTCAAACAGTGGTATATGGCACAGGAGTTGTGCCTTCACTGGTAACGTTGGAAAGTTCTTCCATCTTTTCCCCTGCAGGTGGCAGTGGAAAGACTATTTCCCTACCGTTTTGTTCTTTGAGAGGTGAGTGTAAGACCCTTACCTTATATAGCAACACTCATCTCTCCAAAGGCTTCTTTCTTCAAGAACCCAGATGTTAGCACGAAAGCCTGTTGGACATGGACTCGTTTCTCAGAATTCAGTGTGAGGCTACTACTACTGAGGCTAGTCCACGTGCATTTGAAGACCCATCCACCTCCATGACACAGGACTTGATGGCGAGAAACCCTCCGCCCAACGGGTTCCTCCCTGTAGAGGATCGCGCGTTCCATCGCTTTTCGTTCACGCTAGGTTTCCCAAGCTGCTTCCATCCTTACGAAAAGAGGTGGTAGTCGAAGGACGGCAACCCTCGAGATTTGTTCTTAGAGTTTAACAGACGTATGCCATCTTCCTTACGCTTCCGCACATTATCCATGTCCATGCACATCTTTCTTCATGGCCACGACAGTAGGCCAATTCGAAGCGGAGAGCTACGTCGAGCCGATGTCCCTTACGCCTTCACACCCACTACGGAAAACACTTTCCTCTCACCGAAACGATATGATAGTTGAGGGAAGACTTCTTCACAAGTGGTTTCTCAAGCACCGTCACAGGGCCCATTCTAGGTGCCTGCACCATTTCATGCTAAAGTGCTTCTCATCCTTCCGTGTATGTCTTTCTTGACGGATTTCCTTCTCACACGTAAAACCGTGTCCTTTTCCATCTGCTCTCACTCCTACTCTTGAAAACACTTCTCACGGAACAGGATTTGAATGGCGACAGACTATCGACACTAAGGACTTCTGTAGCACAGGCATGGGGCCCATACATTGCGATTTCACACTTCCATGGGAAAAGCCTACCATTTTCAGGGAAGATGTTAGTAGACACACGGTTTCTCGGGAGTGGTGTTTCTTCAGACTGAAGAGCACTCCCTTCGTTTAGGATTCAACACGTACGTTTGGTGACTAGGGATTCCGCGGGAACCCAGTTGGAAGCTCGAAGTCGCGTTTGACAGAGACTTGCTTCGCAGAGATTCGTGTATGCCTTTCCTTTGGCGAAGGCGCCTACATTTGAACACCCTTCCATCGTCGTGACACATGGTGTTCGTTGAGAAATGCCCTCCATAAGAATTTGTTCCGCGAGTAAGGTAGATCTCTCTTCCTTCCCCTCCGGATTCTTTCACACTTTGCTTCAAGCCGCTTCGTTCCTTAGCAAAGCAGATGGCAGTCGAAGGAACGCACCGCCACAGCGTTGTTTCTTAGACTTAAGTGTATAGCACGTTCCTTACGCTTCCTCCCATTTCCAGACACACACCTCTCTAGGGGACTGCTAGTGTGTTGGTGGTCACATTCGAGCCACATGTTTCTTCACCATTCAGCGTGTGGAATTTTCCTTGTGTTTTCACACAAAGTACTGACAACGCTTCGATCTTCCCGAAACAAGATCTGAGTTGGGAGAAGCTTTCGACACAAGTTCGTTCTCAAGCAGTGTTATATGGCACAGTACTTGTGCCTTCGCTTTTAACGTCGGAACCTTCCTCCATCTTCTTCCCTGGAGATGGTCGTGGAAAGGCGATTTCTCTACCGTTTTGTTCCTTGAGAGCTGAGTGTCAGACGCTTACACATACATCTCCAACGGCTTCATGCTTCCCGAACCAAGAGGTTAGCCCGAAATCGTGTTGGACGTGGCCTTGTTTCTCTGAGTTCAGTGGAAGGCGCTGCTGAGGCGAGCTCACGTACATTTGAAGGCCCTTCCAACGTCACGACACAAGACTTTCGTGGAGAGAAACCCTCCGCACAACGTGTTCCTCGCCGGAGTGTATCGCGCTTTCCGTCTCTTTGCGTTCGCACTAAGTTGTAACAAGGTGCTTCCACCCGTAGGGAAAGAGCTGGTCGTCGACGGACGGCAACCGTCTAGATTTGTTCTTAGAGTTAAACACCCGTAGGCCATCCTCCTTATGCTTCCTCACATCATACATTTCCATACTCATCCTTCTTCATGGAACGACAGTAGACACATTCGGAACGGACGGCTAACTCTAGGGTACGTCCCTCATGCCTTCACACCCACTAGGGAAAACACTTTTATCTTCCTGAAACAATATGATAGCTGAGGGAAGACTTCCTCACAAGCGGTTGGTCAAGCACCGTCACAGGGCACGGCACATTCTTTATGCCTTCACACGTTCCTACCAGAATGCCGCGCATACGTCGGTGTATGGCTTTCCAGGATTTCCTTCTCCCACTTGAAGGCATGACATTTCCCGTCTGCTCTCTTTCATACTCTTGGAAACATTCTTCACGGAACAAGATTTGAATCGGGAGAGACAATCTACACTAACTATTTCTGTGGCACAGGCCTGGGGCACATGCCTTGCGCTGCCACACTTCCACTGGAATAGACACGCATTTTCAGGGAAGATGTTAGAAGAAACACGGTTTCTCTGTTTCCTCAGACTGAAGTGCACGCCGCCTGTTTCGGATTCAACAAATACCTGTTGTGACTCTGATTTCCCCGTGACGCCAGTCGTAAGCTCGAAGTCGGGTTTGACTCAGACTTGTTTCGCGCAGTTGAGTCTGTGGCTTTCCTCTGGCGAACTCACATACATTTGCAAAACCCAACATGGCCCATGTTGCCCATTGGGAGAAGCCCTCCATAAATGTTGTTCCACGAGGAAGGTATATCAGGCTTTTCCTCCGCTTCCTTTCACACTTGGCGCAAGGCCGCTTCGATCCTTCGGAAAGGAGAAGGTAGACGAAGGACCGCACCGCCACAGCGTTGTTTCTTAGACTTAAGTGTATAGCACGTTCCTTACGCTTCCTCCCATTTCCAGACACACTCCTCTCTAGGGGACTCCTAGTGTGTTGGTGGTCACATTCGAGCCACATGTTTCTTCACCATTCAGCGTGTGGTGTTTTCCTTGTGTTTTCACACAAAGTACTGACAACGCTTCTATCTTCCCGAAACAAGATCTGAGTTGGGAGAAGCTTTCGACACAAGTTCGTTCTCAAGCAGTGGTATATGGCACTGTACTTGTCCCTTCGCTTTCAACGTCGGGACTTTCCTCCATCTTCTTCCCTGTAGATGGTCGTGGAAAGGCGATTTCTCTACCGTTTTGTTCCTTGAGAGCTTAGTGTCAGACACTTACACCTATATCTCCAAAGGCTTCATGCTTCCCGAACCAAGAGGTGAGCACGAAATCGTGTTGGACGTGGCCTTGTTTCTCTGTGTCCAGTGGAAGGCGCTGCTGAGGCGAGCACACGTATATTTGATGGCACTCCAACTTCATGACACAAGACTTTCGTGGAGAGAAACCCTCCCCACAACGTGTTCCTCACCGTAGTGTATCGTACTTTCCGTCTCTTTCCTTTCGCACTACGTTGTAACAAGGTGCTTCCATCCGTAGGGAAAGAGCGGGTCGTCGACGGACGGCAAACCTCTAGATTTGTTCTTAGAGTTAACCATGGGGAGGCAATCCTCCTCATGCTTCCTCACATCATACATATCCATACGCATCCTTCTTCATGGAACGACAGGAGACACATTCGGGACGGACGGCTAACTCTTGGGTACGTCCCTCATGCCTTCACACCCACTACGGAAAACACTTTTATCTTCCTGAAACTGTAGGATAGCTGAGGGAGGACTTCTTCCCAAGCGGTTGGTCAAGCAACGTCCCAGGTGACGGCACATTCTCTATGCCTTCACACGTTCATGCCAGAATGCCGCTCATACGTAGGTGTATGGCTTTCCAGGATATCCTTCTCCCACTTGAAGGCATGACCTTTCCCCTCTGATCTCTCTCATACTCTTGAAAACATTCCTCACGGAACAAGATTTGAATTGGGAGAGACAATCTACACTGACCATTTCTGTGGCACAGGCATGGGGCACATGCCTTGCGCTGCCGCACTTACATTGGAATAGACAAGCATTTTCAGGGAAGATGTTCGTAGAAACACGGTTTCTCTGCACTGATGTTTCCTGAGACTGAAGTGCACGCCGCCTGTTTCGGATTCAACACATACCTGTTGTGACTATGTTTTCCCCGTGACGCCAGTCGTAAGCTCGAAGTCGGGTTTGACACAGACTTGTTTCGCGCAGTTGAGTCTGTGGCTTTCCTTTGGCGAACTCACATACATTTGGAAACCCCTTTTAGCGTCGTGACCCATGGTGTCCATTGAGCGAAGCCCTCCATACAAAGTTGTTCCACGAGGAAGGTATATCAGGCCTTTCCTCTGCTTCCTTTCACACTTGGCGTATGCCCGCCTCGATCCTTCGGAAAGGAGAAGGTAGACGAAGGACCGCTCCTCCACAGCATTGCTTTTTAGAATTAAGTGTAGAGCTCGTTCCTTACACTTCCTCCGATTTCCACACACACACCTCTCTAGGGGACAACTTGTTAGTTGGTGGTCACATTCGACCCACATGTCTCTTCACAATTCAGCGTATGGCACTTTCCTTACGCGTTCACACGAAGTCCTGAAAGCGCTTCTATCTTCCTGAAACAAGATTTGAGTTGAGAGAAGCTTTCGACACAA
Organism: Eumetopias jubatus; assembly: GCF_037043125.1. Classification (NCBI taxonomy): domain Eukaryota; kingdom Metazoa; phylum Chordata; class Mammalia; order Carnivora; family Otariidae; genus Eumetopias; species Eumetopias jubatus. The sequence continues at coordinate 70,057 of NW_028275024.1, forward strand.
CTCTTTCTCAAACAGTGGTATATGGCACAGGAGTTGTGCCTTCACTGGTAACGTTGGAAAGTTCTTCCATCTTTTCCCCTGCAGGTGGCAGTGGAAAGACTATTTCCCTACCGTTTTGTTCTTTGAGAGGTGAGTGTAAGACCCTTACCTTATATAGCAACACTCATCTCTCCAAAGGCTTCTTTCTTCAAGAACCCAGATGTTAGCACGAAAGCCTGTTGGACATGGACTCGTTTCTCAGAATTCAGTGTGAGGCTACTACTACTGAGGCTAGTCCACGTGCATTTGAAGACCCATCCACCTCCATGACACAGGACTTGATGGAGAGAAACCCTCCGCCCAACGGGTTCCTCCCTGTAGAGGATCGCGCGTTCCATCGCTTTTCGTTCACGCTAGGTTTCCCAAGCTGCTTCCATCCTTACGAAAAGAGGTGGTAGTCGAAGGACGGCAACCCTCGAGATTTGTTCTTAGAGTTTAACAGACGTATGCCATCTTCCTTACGCTTCCGCACATTATCCATGTCCATGCACATCTTTCTTCATGGCCACGACAGTAGGCCAATTCGAAGCGGAGAGCTACGTCGAGCCGATGTCCCTTACGCCTTCACACCCACTACGGAAAACACTTTCCTCTCACCGAAACGATATGATAGTTGAGGGAAGACTTCTTCACAAGTGGTTTCTCAAGCACCGTCACAGGGCCCATTCTAGGTGCCTGCACCATTTCATGCTAAAGTGCTTCTCATCCTTCCGTGTATGTCTTTCTTGACGGATTTCCTTCTCACACGTAAAACCGTGTCCTTTTCCATCTGCTCTCACTCCTACTCTTGAAAACACTTCTCACGGAACAGGATTTGAATGGCGACAGACTATCGACACTAAGGACTTCTGTAGCACAGGCATGGGGCCCATACATTGCGATTTCACACTTCCATGGGAAAAGCCTACCATTTTCAGGGAAGATGTTAGTAGACACACGGTTTCTCGGGAGTGGTGTTTCTTCAGACTGAAGAGCACTCCCTTCGTTTAGGATTCAACACGTACGTTTGGTGACTAGGGATTCCGCGGGAACCCAGTTGGAAGCTCGAAGTCGCGTTTGACAGAGACTTGCTTCGCAGAGATTCGTGTATGCCTTTCCTTTGGCGAAGGCGCCTACATTTGAACACCCTTCCATCGTCGTGACACATGGTGTTCGTTGAGAAATGCCCTCCATAAGAATTTGTTCCGCGAGTAAGGTAGATCTCTCTTCCTTCCCCTCCGGATTCTTTCACACTTTGCTTCAAGCCGCTTCGTTCCTTAGCAAAGCAGATGGCAGTCGAAGGAACGCACCGCCACAGCGTTGTTTCTTAGACTTAAGTGTATAGCACGTTCCTTACGCTTCCTCCCATTTCCAGACACACACCTCTCTAGGGGACTGCTAGTGTGTTGGTGGTCACATTCGAGCCACATGTTTCTTCACCATTCAGCGTGTGGAATTTTCCTTGTGTTTTCACACAAAGTACTGACAACGCTTCGATCTTCCCGAAACAAGATCTGAGTTGGGAGAAGCTTTCGACACAAGTTCGTTCTCAAGCAGTGTTATATGGCACAGTACTTGTGCCTTCGCTTTTAACGTCGGAACCTTCCTCCATCTTCTTCCCTGGAGATGGTCGTGGAAAGGCGATTTCTCTACCGTTTTGTTCCTTGAGAGCTGAGTGTCAGACGCTTACACATACATCTCCAACGGCTTCATGCTTCCCGAACCAAGAGGTTAGCCCGAAATCGTGTTGGACGTGGCCTTGTTTCTCTGAGTTCAGTGGAAGGCGCTGCTGAGGCGAGCTCACGTACATTTGAAGGCCCTTCCAACGTCACGACACAAGACTTTCGTGGAGAGAAACCCTCCGCACAACGTGTTCCTCGCCGGAGTGTATCGCGCTTTCCGTCTCTTTGCGTTCGCACTAAGTTGTAACAAGGTGCTTCCACCCGTAGGGAAAGAGCTGGTCGTCGACGGACGGCAACCGTCTAGATTTGTTCTTAGAGTTAAACACCCGTAGGCCATCCTCCTTATGCTTCCTCACATCATACATTTCCATACTCATCCTTCTTCATGGAACGACAGTAGACACATTCGGAACGGACGGCTAACTCTAGGGTACGTCCCTCATGCCTTCACACCCACTAGGGAAAACACTTTTATCTTCCTGAAACAATATGATAGCTGAGGGAAGACTTCCTCACAAGCGGTTGGTCAAGCACCGTCACAGGGCACGGCACATTCTTTATGCCTTCACACGTTCCTACCAGAATGCCGCGCATACGTCGGTGTATGGCTTTCCAGGATTTCCTTCTCCCACTTGAAGGCATGACATTTCCCGTCTGCTCTCTTTCATACTCTTGGAAACATTCTTCACGGAACAAGATTTGAATCGGGAGAGACAATCTACACTAACTATTTCTGTGGCACAGGCCTGGGGCACATGCCTTGCGCTGCCACACTTCCACTGGAATAGACACGCATTTTCAGGGAAGATGTTAGAAGAAACACGGTTTCTCTGTTTCCTCAGACTGAAGTGCACGCCGCCTGTTTCGGATTCAACAAATACCTGTTGTGACTCTGATTTCCCCGTGACGCCAGTCGTAAGCTCGAAGTCGGGTTTGACTCAGACTTGTTTCGCGCAGTTGAGTCTGTGGCTTTCCTCTGGCGAACTCACATACATTTGCAAAACCCAACATGGCCCATGTTGCCCATTGGGAGAAGCCCTCCATAAATGTTGTTCCACGAGGAAGGTATATCAGGCTTTTCCTCCGCTTCCTTTCACACTTGGCGCAAGGCCGCTTCGATCCTTCGGAAAGGAGAAGGTAGACGAAGGACCGCACCGCCACAGCGTTGTTTCTTAGACTTAAGTGTATAGCACGTTCCTTACGCTTCCTCCCATTTCCAGACACACTCCTCTCTAGGGGACTCCTAGTGTGTTGGTGGTCACATTCGAGCCACATGTTTCTTCACCATTCAGCGTGTGGTGTTTTCCTTGTGTTTTCACACAAAGTACTGACAACGCTTCTATCTTCCCGAAACAAGATCTGAGTTGGGAGAAGCTTTCGACACAAGTTCGTTCTCAAGCAGTGGTATATGGCACTGTACTTGTCCCTTCGCTTTCAACGTCGGGACTTTCCTCCATCTTCTTCCCTGTAGATGGTCGTGGAAAGGCGATTTCTCTACCGTTTTGTTCCTTGAGAGCTTAGTGTCAGACACTTACACCTATATCTCCAAAGGCTTCATGCTTCCCGAACCAAGAGGTGAGCACGAAATCGTGTTGGACGTGGCCTTGTTTCTCTGTGTCCAGTGGAAGGCGCTGCTGAGGCGAGCACACGTATATTTGATGGCACTCCAACTTCATGACACAAGACTTTCGTGGAGAGAAACCCTCCCCACAACGTGTTCCTCACCGTAGTGTATCGTACTTTCCGTCTCTTTCCTTTCGCACTACGTTGTAACAAGGTGCTTCCATCCGTAGGGAAAGAGCGGGTCGTCGACGGACGGCAAACCTCTAGATTTGTTCTTAGAGTTAACCATGGGGAGGCAATCCTCCTCATGCTTCCTCACATCATACATATCCATACGCATCCTTCTTCATGGAACGACAGGAGACACATTCGGGACGGACGGCTAACTCTTGGGTACGTCCCTCATGCCTTCACACCCACTACGGAAAACACTTTTATCTTCCTGAAACTGTAGGATAGCTGAGGGAGGACTTCTTCCCAAGCGGTTGGTCAAGCAACGTCCCAGGTGACGGCACATTCTCTATGCCTTCACACGTTCATGCCAGAATGCCGCTCATACGTAGGTGTATGGCTTTCCAGGATATCCTTCTCCCACTTGAAGGCATGACCTTTCCCCTCTGATCTCTCTCATACTCTTGAAAACATTCCTCACGGAACAAGATTTGAATTGGGAGAGACAATCTACACTGACCATTTCTGTGGCACAGGCATGGGGCACATGCCTTGCGCTGCCGCACTTACATTGGAATAGACAAGCATTTTCAGGGAAGATGTTCGTAGAAACACGGTTTCTCTGCACTGATGTTTCCTGAGACTGAAGTGCACGCCGCCTGTTTCGGATTCAACACATACCTGTTGTGACTATGTTTTCCCCGTGACGCCAGTCGTAAGCTCGAAGTCGGGTTTGACACAGACTTGTTTCACGCAGTTGAGTCTGTGGCTTTCCTTTGGCGAACTCACATACATTTGGAAACCCCTTTTAGCGTCGTGACCCATGGTGTCCATTGAGCGAAGCCCTCCATACAAAGTTGTTCCACGAGGAAGGTATATCAGGCCTTTCCTCTGCTTCCTTTCACACTTGGCGTATGCCCGCCTCGATCCTTCGGAAAGGAGAAGGTAGACGAAGGACCGCTCCTCCACAGCATTGCTTTTTAGAATTAAGTGTAGAGCTCGTTCCTTACACTTCCTCCGATTTCCACACACACACCTCTCTAGGGGACAACTTGTTAGTTGGTGGTCACATTCGACCCACATGTCTCTTCACAATTCAGCGTATGGCACTTTCCTTACGCGTTCACACGAAGTCCTGAAAGCGCTTCTATCTTCCTGAAACAAGATTTGAGTTGAGAGAAGCTTTCGACACAACTCTTTCTCAAACAGTGGTATATGGCACAGGAGTTGTGCCTTCACTGGTAACGTTGGAAAGTTCTTCCATCTTTTCCCCTGCAGGTGGCAGTGGAAAGACTATTTCCCTACCGTTTTGTTCTTTGAGAGGTGAGTGTAAGACCCTTACCTTATATAGCAACACTCATCTCTCCAAAGGCTTCTTTCTTCAAGAACCCAGATGTTAGCACGAAAGCCTGTTGGACATGGACTCGTTTCTCAGAATTCAGTGTGAGGCTACTACTACTGAGGCTAGTCCACGTGCATTTGAAGACCCATCCACCTCCATGACACAGGACTTGATGGAGAGAAACCCTCCGCCCAACGGGTTCCTCCCTGTAGAGGATCGCGTGTTCCATCGCTTTTCGTTCACGCTAGGTTTCCCAAGCTGCTTCCATCCTTACGAAAAGAGGTGGTAGTCGAAGGACGGCAACCCTCGAGATTTGTTCTTAGAGTTTAACAGACGTATGCCATCTTCCTTACGCTTCCGCACATTATCCATGTCCATGCACATCTTTCTTCATGGCCACGACAGTAGGCCAATTCGAAGCGGAGAGCTACGTCGAGCCGATGTCCCTTACGCCTTCACACCCACTACGGAAAACACTTTCCTCTCACCGAAACGATATGATAGTTGAGGGAAGACTTCTTCACAAGTGGTTTCTCAAGCACCGTCACAGGGCCCATTCTAGGTGCCTGCACCATTTCATGCTAAAGTGCTTCTCATCCTTCCGTGTATGTCTTTCTTGACGGATTTCCTTCTCACACGTAAAACCGTGTCCTTTTCCATCTGCTCTCACTCCTACTCTTGAAAACACTTCTCACGGAACAGGATTTGAATGGCGACAGACTATCGACACTAAGGACTTCTGTAGCACAGGCATGGGGCCCATACATTGCGATTTCACACTTCCATGGGAAAAGCCTACCATTTTCAGGGAAGATGTTAGTAGACACACGGTTTCTCGGGAGTGGTGTTTCTTCAGACTGAAGAGCACTCCCTTCGTTTAGGATTCAACACGTACGTTTGGTGACTAGGGATTCCGCGGGAACCCAGTTGGAAGCTCGAAGTCGCGTTTGACAGAGACTTGCTTCGCAGAGATTCGTGTATGCCTTTCCTTTGGCGAAGGCGCCTACATTTGAACACCCTTCCATCGTCGTGACACATGGTGTTCGTTGAGAAATGCCCTCCATAAGAATTTGTTCCGCGAGTAAGGTAGATCTCTCTTCCTTCCCCTCCGGATTCTTTCACACTTTGCTTCAAGCCGCTTCGTTCCTTAGCAAAGCAGATGGCAGTCGAAGGAACGCACCGCCACAGCGTTGTTTCTTAGACTTAAGTGTATAGCACGTTCCTTACGCTTCCTCCCATTTCCAGACACACACCTCTCTAGGGGACTGCTAGTGTGTTGGTGGTCACATTCGAGCCACATGTTTCTTCACCATTCAGCGTGTGGAATTTTCCTTGTGTTTTCACACAAAGTACTGACAACGCTTCGATCTTCCCGAAACAAGATCTGAGTTGGGAGAAGCTTTCGACACAAGTTCGTTCTCAAGCAGTGTTATATGGCACAGTACTTGTGCCTTCGCTTTTAACGTCGGAACCTTCCTCCATCTTCTTCCCTGGAGATGGTCGTGGAAAGGCGATTTCTCTACCGTTTTGTTCCTTGAGAGCTGAGTGTCAGACGCTTACACATACATCTCCAACGGCTTCATGCTTCCCGAACCAAGAGGTTAGCCCGAAATCGTGTTGGACGTGGCCTTGTTTCTCTGAGTTCAGTGGAAGGCGCTGCTGAGGCGAGCTCACGTACATTTGAAGGCCCTTCCAACGTCACGACACAAGACTTTCGTGGAGAGAAACCCTCCGCACAACGTGTTCCTCGCCGGAGTGTATCGCGCTTTCCGTCTCTTTGCGTTCGCACTAAGTTGTAACAAGGTGCTTCCACCCGTAGGGAAAGAGCTGGTCGTCGACGGACGGCAACCGTCTAGATTTGTTCTTAGAGTTAAACACCCGTAGGCCATCCTCCTTATGCTTCCTCACATCATACATTTCCATACTCATCCTTCTTCATGGAACGACAGTAGACACATTCGGAACGGACGGCTAACTCTAGGGTACGTCCCTCATGCCTTCACACCCACTAGGGAAAACACTTTTATCTTCCTGAAACAATATGATAGCTGAGGGAAGACTTCCTCACAAGCGGTTGGTCAAGCACCGTCACAGGGCACGGCACATTCTTTATGCCTTCACACGTTCCTACCAGAATGCCGCGCATACGTCGGTGTATGGCTTTCCAGGATTTCCTTCTCCCACTTGAAGGCATGACATTTCCCGTCTGCTCTCTTTCATACTCTTGGAAACATTCTTCACGGAACAAGATTTGAATCGGGAGAGACAATCTACACTAACTATTTCTGTGGCACAGGCCTGGGGCACATGCCTTGCGCTGCCACACTTCCACTGGAATAGACACGCATTTTCAGGGAAGATGTTAGAAGAAACACGGTTTCTCTGTTTCCTCAGACTGAAGTGCACGCCGCCTGTTTCGGATTCAACAAATACCTGTTGTGACTCTGATTTCCCCGTGACGCCAGTCGTAAGCTCGAAGTCGGGTTTGACTCAGACTTGTTTCGCGCAGTTGAGTCTGTGGCTTTCCTCTGGCGAACTCACATACATTTGCAAAACCCAACATGGCCCATGTTGCCCATTGGGAGAAGCCCTCCATAAATGTTGTTCCACGAGGAAGGTATATCAGGCTTTTCCTCCGCTTCCTTTCACACTTGGCGCAAGGCCGCTTCGATCCTTCGGAAAGGAGAAGGTAGACGAAGGACCGCACCGCCACAGCGTTGTTTCTTAGACTTAAGTGTATAGCACGTTCCTTACGCTTCCTCCCATTTCCAGACACACTCCTCTCTAGGGGACTCCTAGTGTGTTGGTGGTCACATTCGAGCCACATGTTTCTTCACCATTCAGCGTGTGGTGTTTTCCTTGTGTTTTCACACAAAGTACTGACAACGCTTCTATCTTCCCGAAACAAGATCTGAGTTGGGAGAAGCTTTCGACACAAGTTCGTTCTCAAGCAGTGGTATATGGCACTGTACTTGTCCCTTCGCTTTCAACGTCGGGACTTTCCTCCATCTTCTTCCCTGTAGATGGTCGTGGAAAGGCGATTTCTCTACCGTTTTGTTCCTTGAGAGCTTAGTGTCAGACACTTACACCTATATCTCCAAAGGCTTCATGCTTCCCGAACCAAGAGGTGAGCACGAAATCGTGTTGGACGTGGCCTTGTTTCTCTGTGTCCAGTGGAAGGCGCTGCTGAGGCGAGCACACGTATATTTGATGGCACTCCAACTTCATGACACAAGACTTTCGTGGAGAGAAACCCTCCCCACAACGTGTTCCTCACCGTAGTGTATCGTACTTTCCGTCTCTTTCCTTTCGCACTACGTTGTAACAAGGTGCTTCCATCCGTAGGGAAAGAGCGGGTCGTCGACGGACGGCAAACCTCTAGATTTGTTCTTAGAGTTAACCATGGGGAGGCAATCCTCCTCATGCTTCCTCACATCATACATATCCATACGCATCCTTCTTCATGGAACGACAGGAGACACATTCGGGACGGACGGCTAACTCTTGGGTACGTCCCTCATGCCTTCACACCCACTACGGAAAACACTTTTATCTTCCTGAAACTGTAGGATAGCTGAGGGAGGACTTCTTCCCAAGCGGTTGGTCAAGCAACGTCCCAGGTGACGGCACATTCTCTATGCCTTCACACGTTCATGCCAGAATGCCGCTCATACGTAGGTGTATGGCTTTCCAGGATATCCTTCTCCCACTTGAAGGCATGACCTTTCCCCTCTGATCTCTCTCATACTCTTGAAAACATTCCTCACGGAACAAGATTTGAATTGGGAGAGACAATCTACACTGACCATTTCTGTGGCACAGGCATGGGGCACATGCCTTGCGCTGCCGCACTTACATTGGAATAGACAAGCATTTTCAGGGAAGATGTTCGTAGAAACACGGTTTCTCTGCACTGATGTTTCCTGAGACTGAAGTGCACGCCGCCTGTTTCGGATTCAACACATACCTGTTGTGACTATGTTTTCCCCGTGACGCCAGTCGTAAGCTCGAAGTCGGGTTTGACACAGACTTGTTTCGCGCAGTTGAGTCTGTGGCTTTCCTTTGGCGAACTCACATACATTTGGAAACCCCTTTTAGCGTCGTGACCCATGGTGTCCATTGAGCGAAGCCCTCCATACAAAGTTGTTCCACGAGGAAGGTATATCAGGCCTTTCCTCTGCTTCCTTTCACACTTGGCGTATGCCCGCCTCGATCCTTCGGAAAGGAGAAGGTAGACGAAGGACCGCTCCTCCACAGCATTGCTTTTTAGAATTAAGTGTAGAGCTCGTTCCTTACACTTCCTCCGATTTCCACACACACACCTCTCTAGGGGACAACTTGTTAGTTGGTGGTCACATTCGACCCACATGTCTCTTCACAATTCAGCGTATGGCACTTTCCTTACGCGTTCACACGAAGTCCTGAAAGCGCTTCTATCTTCCTGAAACAAGATTTGAGTTGAGAGAAGCTTTCGACACAACTCTTTCTCAAACAGTGGTATATGGCACAGGAGTTGTGCCTTCACTGGTAACGTTGGAAAGTTCTTCCATCTTTTCCCCTGCAGGTGGCAGTGGAAAGACTATTTCCCTACCGTTTTGTTCTTTGAGAGGTGAGTGTAAGACCCTTACCTTATATAGCAACACTCATCTCTCCAAAGGCTTCTTTCTTCAAGAACCCAGATGTTAGCACGAAAGCCTGTTGGACATGGACTCGTTTCTCAGAATTCAGTGTGAGGCTACTACTACTGAGGCTAGTCCACGTGCATTTGAAGACCCATCCACCTCCATGACACAGGACTTGATGGAGAGAAACCCTCCGCCCAACGGGTTCCTCCCTGTAGAGGATCGCGCGTTCCATCGCTTTTCGTTCACGCTAGGTTTCCCAAGCTGCTTCCATCCTTACGAAAAGAGGTGGTAGTCGAAGGACGGCAACCCTCGAGATTTGTTCTTAGAGTTTAACAGACGTATGCCATCTTCCTTACGCTTCCGCACATTATCCATGTCCATGCACATCTTTCTTCATGGCCACGACAGTAGGCCAATTCGAAGCGGAGAGCTACGTCGAGCCGATGTCCCTTACGCCTTCACACCCACTACGGAAAACACTTTCCTCTCACCGAAACGATATGATAGTTGAGGGAAGACTTCTTCACAAGTGGTTTCTCAAGCACCGTCACAGGGCCCATTCTAGGTGCCTGCACCATTTCATGCTAAAGTGCTTCTCATCCTTCCGTGTATGTCTTTCTTGACGGATTTCCTTCTCACACGTAAAACCGTGTCCTTTTCCATCTGCTCTCACTCCTACTCTTGAAAACACTTCTCACGGAACAGGATTTGAATGGCGACAGACTATCGACACTAAGGACTTCTGTAGCACAGGCATGGGGCCCATACATTGCGATTTCACACTTCCATGGGAAAAGCCTACCATTTTCAGGGAAGATGTTAGTAGACACACGGTTTCTCGGGAGTGGTGTTTCTTCAGACTGAAGAGCACTCCCTTCGTTTAGGATTCAACACGTACGTTTGGTGACTAGGGATTCCGCGGGAACCCAGTTGGAAGCTCGAAGTCGCGTTTGACAGAGACTTGCTTCGCAGAGATTCGTGTATGCCTTTCCTTTGGCGAAGGCGCCTACATTTGAACACCCTTCCATCGTCGTGACACATGGTGTTCGTTGAGAAATGCCCTCCATAAGAATTTGTTCCGCGAGTAAGGTAGATCTCTCTTCCTTCCCCTCCGGATTCTTTCACACTTTGCTTCAAGCCGCTTCGTTCCTTAGCAAAGCAGATGGCAGTCGAAGGAACGCACCGCCACAGCGTTGTTTCTTAGACTTAAGTGTATAGCACGTTCCTTACGCTTCCTCCCATTTCCAGACACACACCTCTCTAGGGGACTACTAGTGTGTTGGTGGTCACATTCGAGCCACATGTTTCTTCACCATTCAGCGTGTGGAATTTTCCTTGTGTTTTCACACAAAGTACTGACAACGCTTCGATCTTCCCGAAACAAGATCTGAGTTGGGAGAAGCTTTCGACACAAGTTCGTTCTCAAGCAGTGTTATATGGCACAGTACTTGTGCCTTCGCTTTTAACGTCGGAACCTTCCTCCATCTTCTTCCCTGGAGATGGTCGTGGAAAGGCGATTTCTCTACCGTTTTGTTCCTTGAGAGCTGAGTGTCAGACGCTTACACATACATCTCCAACGGCTTCATGCTTCCCGAACCAAGAGGTTAGCCCGAAATCGTGTTGGACGTGGCCTTGTTTCTCTGAGTTCAGTGGAAGGCGCTGCTGAGGCGAGCTCACGTACATTTGAAGGCCCTTCCAACGTCACGACACAAGACTTTCGTGGAGAGAAACCCTCCGCACAACGTGTTCCTCGCCGGAGTGTATCGCGCTTTCCGTCTCTTTGCGTTCGCACTAAGTTGTAACAAGGTGCTTCCACCCGTAGGGAAAGAGCTGGTCGTCGACGGACGGCAACCGTCTAGATTTGTTCTTAGAGTTAAACACCCGTAGGCCATCCTCCTTATGCTTCCTCACATCATACATTTCCATACTCATCCTTCTTCATGGAACGACAGTAGACACATTCGGAACGGACGGCTAACTCTAGGGTACGTCCCTCATGCCTTCACACCCACTAGGGAAAACACTTTTATCTTCCTGAAACAATATGATAGCTGAGGGAAGACTTCCTCACAAGCGGTTGGTCAAGCACCGTCACAGGGCACGGCACATTCTTTATGCCTTCACACGTTCCTACCAGAATGCCGCGCATACGTCGGTGTATGGCTTTCCAGGATTTCCTTCTCCCACTTGAAGGCATGACATTTCCCGTCTGCTCTCTTTCATACTCTTGGAAACATTCTTCACGGAACAAGATTTGAATCGGGAGAGACAATCTACACTAACTATTTCTGTGGCACAGGCCTGGGGCACATGCCTTGCGCTGCCACACTTCCACTGGAATAGACACGCATTTTCAGGGAAGATGTTAGAAGAAACACGGTTTCTCTGTTTCCTCAGACTGAAGTGCACGCCGCCTGTTTCGGATTCAACAAATACCTGTTGTGACTCTGATTTCCCCGTGACGCCAGTCGTAAGCTCGAAGTCGGGTTTGACTCAGACTTGTTTCGCGCAGTTGAGTCTGTGGCTTTCCTCTGGCGAACTCACATACATTTGCAAAACCCAACATGGCCCATGTTGCCCATTGGGAGAAGCCCTCCATAAATGTTGTTCCACGAGGAAGGTATATCAGGCTTTTCCTCCGCTTCCTTTCACACTTGGCGCAAGGCCGCTTCGATCCTTCGGAAAGGAGAAGGTAGACGAAGGACCGCACCGCCACAGCGTTGTTTCTTAGACTTAAGTGTATAGCACGTTCCTTACGCTTCCTCCCATTTCCAGACACACTCCTCTCTAGGGGACTCCTAGTGTGTTGGTGGTCACATTCGAGCCACATGTTTCTTCACCATTCAGCGTGTGGTGTTTTCCTTGTGTTTTCACACAAAGTACTGACAACGCTTCTATCTTCCCGAAACAAGATCTGAGTTGGGAGAAGCTTTCGACACAAGTTCGTTCTCAAGCAGTGGTATATGGCACTGTACTTGTCCCTTCGCTTTCAACGTCGGGACTTTCCTCCATCTTCTTCCCTGTAGATGGTCGTGGAAAGGCGATTTCTCTACCGTTTTGTTCCTTGAGAGCTTAGTGTCAGACACTTACACCTATATCTCCAAAGGCTTCATGCTTCCCGAACCAAGAGGTGAGCACGAAATCGTGTTGGACGTGGCCTTGTTTCTCTGTGTCCAGTGGAAGGCGCTGCTGAGGCGAGCACACGTATATTTGATGGCACTCCAACTTCATGACACAAGACTTTCGTGGAGAGAAACCCTCCCCACAACGTGTTCCTCACCGTAGTGTATCGTACTTTCCGTCTCTTTCCTTTCGCACTACGTTGTAACAAGGTGCTTCCATCCGTAGGGAAAGAGCGGGTCGTCGACGGACGGCAAACCTCTAGATTTGTTCTTAGAGTTAACCATGGGGAGGCAATCCTCCTCATGCTTCCTCACATCATACATATCCATACGCATCCTTCTTCATGGAACGACAGGAGACACATTCGGGACGGACGGCTAACTCTTGGGTACGTCCCTCATGCCTTCACACCCACTACGGAAAACACTTTTATCTTCCTGAAACTGTAGGATAGCTGAGGGAGGACTTCTTCCCAAGCGGTTGGTCAAGCAACGTCCCAGGTGACGGCACATTCTCTATGCCTTCACACGTTCATGCCAGAATGCCGCTCATACGTAGGTGTATGGCTTTCCAGGATATCCTTCTCCCACTTGAAGGCATGACCTTTCCCCTCTGATCTCTCTCATACTCTTGAAAACATTCCTCACGGAACAAGATTTGAATTGGGAGAGACAATCTACACTGACCATTTCTGTGGCACAGGCATGGGGCACATGCCTTGCGCTGCCGCACTTACATTGGAATAGACAAGCATTTTCAGGGAAGATGTTCGTAGAAACACGGTTTCTCTGCACTGATGTTTCCTGAGACTGAAGTGCACGCCGCCTGTTTCGGATTCAACACATACCTGTTGTGACTATGTTTTCCCCGTGACGCCAGTCGTAAGCTCGAAGTCGGGTTTGACACAGACTTGTTTCGCGCAGTTGAGTCTGTGGCTTTCCTTTGGCGAACTCACATACATTTGGAAACCCCTTTTAGCGTCGTGACCCATGGTGTCCATTGAGCGAAGCCCTCCATACAAAGTTGTTCCACGAGGAAGGTATATCAGGCCTTTCCTCTGCTTCCTTTCACACTTGGCGTATGCCCGCCTCGATCCTTCGGAAAGGAGAAGGTAGACGAAGGACCGCTCCTCCACAGCATTGCTTTTTAGAATTAAGTGTAGAGCTCGTTCCTTACACTTCCTCCGATTTCCACACACACACCTCTCTAGGGGACAACTTGTTAGTTGGTGGTCACATTCGACCCACATGTCTCTTCACAATTCAGCATATGGCACTTTCCTTACGCGTTCACACGAAGTCCTGAAAGCGCTTCTATCTTCCTGAAACAAGATTTGAGTTGAGAGAAGCTTTCGACACAACTCTTTCTCAAACAGTGGTATATGGCACAGGAGTTGTGCCTTCACTGGTAACGTTGGAAAGTTCTTCCATCTTTTCCCCTGCAGGTGGCAGTGGAAAGACTATTTCCCTACCGTTTTGTTCTTTGAGAGGTGAGTGTAAGACCCTTACCTTATATAGCAACACTCATCTCTCCAAAGGCTTCTTTCTTCAAGAACCCAGATGTTAGCACGAAAGCCTGTTGGACATGGACTCGTTTCTCAGAATTCAGTGTGAGGCTACTACTACTGAGGCTAGTCCACGTGCATTTGAAGACCCATCCACCTCCATGACACAGGACTTGATGGAGAGAAACCCTCCGCCCAACGGGTTCCTCCCTGTAGAGGATCGCGTGTTCCATCGCTTTTCGTTCACGCTAGGTTTCCCAAGCTGCTTCCATCCTTACGAAAAGAGGTGGTAGTCGAAGGACGGCAACCCTCGAGATTTGTTCTTAGAGTTTAACAGACGTATGCCATCTTCCTTACGCTTCCGCACATTATCCATGTCCATGCACATCTTTCTTCATGGCCACGACAGTAGGCCAATTCGAAGCGGAGAGCTACGTCGAGCCGATGTCCCTTACGCCTTCACACCCACTACGGAAAACACTTTCCTCTCACCGAAACGATATGATAGTTGAGGGAAGACTTCTTCACAAGTGGTTTCTCAAGCACCGTCACAGGGCCCATTCTAGGTGCCTGCACCATTTCATGCTAAAGTGCTTCTCATCCTTCCGTGTATGTCTTTCTTGACGGATTTCCTTCTCACACGTAAAACCGTGTCCTTTTCCATCTGCTCTCACTCCTACTCTTGAAAACACTTCTCACGGAACAGGATTTGAATGGCGACAGACTATCGACACTAAGGACTTCTGTAGCACAGGCATGGGGCCCATACATTGCGATTTCACACTTCCATGGGAAAAGCCTACCATTTTCAGGGAAGATGTTAGTAGACACACGGTTTCTCGGGAGTGGTGTTTCTTCAGACTGAAGAGCACTCCCTTCGTTTAGGATTCAACACGTACGTTTGGTGACTAGGGATTCCGCGGGAACCCAGTTGGAAGCTCGAAGTCGCGTTTGACAGAGACTTGCTTCGCAGAGATTCGTGTATGCCTTTCCTTTGGCGAAGGCGCCTACATTTGAACACCCTTCCATCGTCGTGACACATGGTGTTCGTTGAGAAATGCCCTCCATAAGAATTTGTTCCGCGAGTAAGGTAGATCTCTCTTCCTTCCCCTCCGGATTCTTTCACACTTTGCTTCAAGCCGCTTCGTTCCTTAGCAAAGCAGATGGCAGTCGAAGGAACGCACCGCCACAGCGTTGTTTCTTAGACTTAAGTGTATAGCACGTTCCTTACGCTTCCTCCCATTTCCAGACACACACCTCTCTAGGGGACTGCTAGTGTGTTGGTGGTCACATTCGAGCCACATGTTTCTTCACCATTCAGCGTGTGGAATTTTCCTTGTGTTTTCACACAAAGTACTGACAACGCTTCGATCTTCCCGAAACAAGATCTGAGTTGGGAGAAGCTTTCGACACAAGTTCGTTCTCAAGCAGTGTTATATGGCACAGTACTTGTGCCTTCGCTTTTAACGTCGGAACCTTCCTCCATCTTCTTCCCTGGAGATGGTCGTGGAAAGGCGATTTCTCTACCGTTTTGTTCCTTGAGAGCTGAGTGTCAGACGCTTACACATACATCTCCAACGGCTTCATGCTTCCCGAACCAAGAGGTTAGCCCGAAATCGTGTTGGACGTGGCCTTGTTTCTCTGAGTTCAGTGGAAGGCGCTGCTGAGGCGAGCTCACGTACATTTGAAGGCCCTTCCAACGTCACGACACAAGACTTTCGTGGAGAGAAACCCTCCGCACAACGTGTTCCTCGCCGGAGTGTATCGCGCTTTCCGTCTCTTTGCGTTCGCACTAAGTTGTAACAAGGTGCTTCCACCCGTAGGGAAAGAGCTGGTCGTCGACGGACGGCAACCGTCTAGATTTGTTCTTAGAGTTAAACACCCGTAGGCCATCCTCCTTATGCTTCCTCACATCATACATTTCCATACTCATCCTTCTTCATGGAACGACAGTAGACACATTCGGAACGGACGGCTAACTCTAGGGTACGTCCCTCATGCCTTCACACCCACTAGGGAAAACACTTTTATCTTCCTGAAACAATATGATAGCTGAGGGAAGACTTCCTCACAAGCGGTTGGTCAAGCACCGTCACAGGGCACGGCACATTCTTTATGCCTTCACACGTTCCTACCAGAATGCCGCGCATACGTCGGTGTATGGCTTTCCAGGATTTCCTTCTCCCACTTGAAGGCATGACATTTCCCGTCTGCTCTCTTTCATACTCTTGGAAACATTCTTCACGGAACAAGATTTGAATCGGGAGAGACAATCTACACTAACTATTTCTGTGGCACAGGCCTGGGGCACATGCCTTGCGCTGCCACACTTCCACTGGAATAGACACGCATTTTCAGGGAAGATGTTAGAAGAAACACGGTTTCTCTGTTTCCTCAGACTGAAGTGCACGCCGCCTGTTTCGGATTCAACAAATACCTGTTGTGACTCTGATTTCCCCGTGACGCCAGTCGTAAGCTCGAAGTCGGGTTTGACTCAGACTTGTTTCGCGCAGTTGAGTCTGTGGCTTTCCTCTGGCGAACTCACATACATTTGCAAAACCCAACATGGCCCATGTTGCCCATTGGGAGAAGCCCTCCATAAATGTTGTTCCACGAGGAAGGTATATCAGGCTTTTCCTCCGCTTCCTTTCACACTTGGCGCAAGGCCGCTTCGATCCTTCGGAAAGGAGAAGGTAGACGAAGGACCGCACCGCCACAGCGTTGTTTCTTAGACTTAAGTGTATAGCACGTTCCTTACGCTTCCTCCCATTTCCAGACACACTCCTCTCTAGGGGACTCCTAGTGTGTTGGTGGTCACATTCGAGCCACATGTTTCTTCACCATTCAGCGTGTGGTGTTTTCCTTGTGTTTTCACACAAAGTACTGACAACGCTTCTATCTTCCCGAAACAAGATCTGAGTTGGGAGAAGCTTTCGACACAAGTTCGTTCTCAAGCAGTGGTATATGGCACTGTACTTGTCCCTTCGCTTTCAACGTCGGGACTTTCCTCCATCTTCTTCCCTGTAGATGGTCGTGGAAAGGCGATTTCTCTACCGTTTTGTTCCTTGAGAGCTTAGTGTCAGACACTTACACCTATATCTCCAAAGGCTTCATGCTTCCCGAACCAAGAGGTGAGCACGAAATCGTGTTGGACGTGGCCTTGTTTCTCTGTGTCCAGTGGAAGGCGCTGCTGAGGCGAGCACACGTATATTTGATGGCACTCCAACTTCATGACACAAGACTTTCGTGGAGAGAAACCCTCCCCACAACGTGTTCCTCACCGTAGTGTATCGTACTTTCCGTCTCTTTCCTTTCGCACTACGTTGTAACAAGGTGCTTCCATCCGTAGGGAAAGAGCGGGTCGTCGACGGACGGCAAACCTCTAGATTTGTTCTTAGAGTTAACCATGGGGAGGCAATCCTCCTCATGCTTCCTCACATCATACATATCCATACGCATCCTTCTTCATGGAACGACAGGAGACACATTCGGGACGGACGGCTAACTCTTGGGTACGTCCCTCATGCCTTCACACCCACTACGGAAAACACTTTTATCTTCCTGAAACTGTAGGATAGCTGAGGGAGGACTTCTTCCCAAGCGGTTGGTCAAGCAACGTCCCAGGTGACGGCACATTCTCTATGCCTTCACACGTTCATGCCAGAATGCCGCTCATACGTAGGTGTATGGCTTTCCAGGATATCCTTCTCCCACTTGAAGGCATGACCTTTCCCCTCTGATCTCTCTCATACTCTTGAAAACATTCCTCACGGAACAAGATTTGAATTGGGAGAGACAATCTACACTGACCATTTCTGTGGCACAGGCATGGGGCACATGCCTTGCGCTGCCGCACTTACATTGGAATAGACAAGCATTTTCAGGGAAGATGTTCGTAGAAACACGGTTTCTCTGCACTGATGTTTCCTGAGACTGAAGTGCACGCCGCCTGTTTCGGATTCAACACATACCTGTTGTGACTATGTTTTCCCCGTGACGCCAGTCGTAAGCTCGAAGTCGGGTTTGACACAGACTTGTTTCGCGCAGTTGAGTCTGTGGCTTTCCTTTGGCGAACTCACATACATTTGGAAACCCCTTTTAGCGTCGTGACCCATGGTGTCCATTGAGCGAAGCCCTCCATACAAAGTTGTTCCACGAGGAAGGTATATCAGGCCTTTCCTCTGCTTCCTTTCACACTTGGCGTATGCCCGCCTCGATCCTTCGGAAAGGAGAAGGTAGACGAAGGACCGCTCCTCCACAGCATTGCTTTTTAGAATTAAGTGTAGAGCTCGTTCCTTACACTTCCTCCGATTTCCACACACACACCTCTCTAGGGGACAACTTGTTAGTTGGTGGTCACATTCGACCCACATGTCTCTTCACAATTCAGCGTATGGCACTTTCCTTACGCGTTCACACGAAGTCCTGAAAGCGCTTCTATCTTCCTGAAACAAGATTTGAGTTGAGAGAAGCTTTCGACACAACTCTTTCTCAAACAGTGGTATATGGCACAGGAGTTGTGCCTTCACTGGTAACGTTGGAAAGTTCTTCCATCTTTTCCCCTGCAGGTGGCAGTGGAAAGACTATTTCCCTACCGTTTTGTTCTTTGAGAGGTGAGTGTAAGACCCTTACCTTATATAGCAACACTCATCTCTCCAAAGGCTTCTTTCTTCAAGAACCCAGATGTTAGCACGAAAGCCTGTTGGACATGGACTCGTTTCTCAGAATTCAGTGTGAGGCTACTACTACTGAGGCTAGTCCACGTGCATTTGAAGACCCATCCACCTCCATGACACAGGACTTGATGGAGAGAA
Source organism: Eumetopias jubatus (assembly GCF_037043125.1). Taxonomy (NCBI): domain Eukaryota; kingdom Metazoa; phylum Chordata; class Mammalia; order Carnivora; family Otariidae; genus Eumetopias; species Eumetopias jubatus. The sequence goes on from NW_028275024.1 coordinate 88,899, forward strand.
ACCCTCCGCCCAACGGGTTCCTCCCTGTAGAGGATCGCGCGTTCCATCGCTTTTCGTTCACGCTAGGTTTCCCAAGCTGCTTCCATCCTTACGAAAAGAGGTGGTAGTCGAAGGACGGCAACCCTCGAGATTTGTTCTTAGAGTTTAACAGACGTATGCCATCTTCCTTACGCTTCCGCACATTATCCATGTCCATGCACATCTTTCTTCATGGCCACGACAGTAGGCCAATTCGAAGCGGAGAGCTACGTCGAGCCGATGTCCCTTACGCCTTCACACCCACTACGGAAAACACTTTCCTCTCACCGAAACGATATGATAGTTGAGGGAAGACTTCTTCACAAGTGGTTTCTCAAGCACCGTCACAGGGCCCATTCTAGGTGCCTGCACCATTTCATGCTAAAGTGCTTCTCATCCTTCCGTGTATGTCTTTCTTGACGGATTTCCTTCTCACACGTAAAACCGTGTCCTTTTCCATCTGCTCTCACTCCTACTCTTGAAAACACTTCTCACGGAACAGGATTTGAATGGCGACAGACTATCGACACTAAGGACTTCTGTAGCACAGGCATGGGGCCCATACATTGCGATTTCACACTTCCATGGGAAAAGCCTACCATTTTCAGGGAAGATGTTAGTAGACACACGGTTTCTCGGGAGTGGTGTTTCTTCAGACTGAAGAGCACTCCCTTCGTTTAGGATTCAACACGTACGTTTGGTGACTAGGGATTCCGCGGGAACCCAGTTGGAAGCTCGAAGTCGCGTTTGACAGAGACTTGCTTCGCAGAGATTCGTGTATGCCTTTCCTTTGGCGAAGGCGCCTACATTTGAACACCCTTCCATCGTCGTGACACATGGTGTTCGTTGAGAAATGCCCTCCATAAGAATTTGTTCCGCGAGTAAGGTAGATCTCTCTTCCTTCCCCTCCGGATTCTTTCACACTTTGCTTCAAGCCGCTTCGTTCCTTAGCAAAGCAGATGGCAGTCGAAGGAACGCACCGCCACAGCGTTGTTTCTTAGACTTAAGTGTATAGCACGTTCCTTACGCTTCCTCCCATTTCCAGACACACACCTCTCTAGGGGACTACTAGTGTGTTGGTGGTCACATTCGAGCCACATGTTTCTTCACCATTCAGCGTGTGGAATTTTCCTTGTGTTTTCACACAAAGTACTGACAACGCTTCGATCTTCCCGAAACAAGATCTGAGTTGGGAGAAGCTTTCGACACAAGTTCGTTCTCAAGCAGTGTTATATGGCACAGTACTTGTGCCTTCGCTTTTAACGTCGGAACCTTCCTCCATCTTCTTCCCTGGAGATGGTCGTGGAAAGGCGATTTCTCTACCGTTTTGTTCCTTGAGAGCTGAGTGTCAGACGCTTACACATACATCTCCAACGGCTTCATGCTTCCCGAACCAAGAGGTTAGCCCGAAATCGTGTTGGACGTGGCCTTGTTTCTCTGAGTTCAGTGGAAGGCGCTGCTGAGGCGAGCTCACGTACATTTGAAGGCCCTTCCAACGTCACGACACAAGACTTTCGTGGAGAGAAACCCTCCGCACAACGTGTTCCTCGCCGTAGTGTATCGCGCTTTCCGTCTCTTTGCGTTCGCACTAAGTTGTAACAAGGTGCTTCCACCCGTAGGGAAAGAGCTGGTCGTCGACGGACGGCAACCGTCTAGATTTGTTCTTAGAGTTAAACACCCGTAGGCCATCCTCCTTATGCTTCCTCACATCATACATTTCCATACTCATCCTTCTTCATGGAACGACAGTAGACACATTCGGAACGGACGGCTAACTCTAGGGTACGTCCCTCATGCCTTCACACCCACTAGGGAAAACACTTTTATCTTCCTGAAACAATATGATAGCTGAGGGAAGACTTCCTCACAAGCGGTTGGTCAAGCACCGTCACAGGGCACGGCACATTCTTTATGCCTTCACACGTTCCTACCAGAATGCCGCGCATACGTCGGTGTATGGCTTTCCAGGATTTCCTTCTCCCACTTGAAGGCATGACATTTCCCGTCTGCTCTCTTTCATACTCTTGGAAACATTCTTCACGGAACAAGATTTGAATCGGGAGAGACAATCTACACTAACTATTTCTGTGGCACAGGCCTGGGGCACATGCCTTGCGCTGCCACACTTCCACTGGAATAGACACGCATTTTCAGGGAAGATGTTAGAAGAAACACGGTTTCTCTGTTTCCTCAGACTGAAGTGCACGCCGCCTGTTTCGGATTCAACAAATACCTGTTGTGACTCTGATTTCCCCGTGACGCCAGTCGTAAGCTCGAAGTCGGGTTTGACTCAGACTTGTTTCGCGCAGTTGAGTCTGTGGCTTTCCTCTGGCGAACTCACATACATTTGCAAAACCCAACATGGCCCATGTTGCCCATTGGGAGAAGCCCTCCATAAATGTTGTTCCACGAGGAAGGTATATCAGGCTTTTCCTCCGCTTCCTTTCACACTTGGCGCAAGGCCGCTTCGATCCTTCGGAAAGGAGAAGGTAGACGAAGGACCGCACCGCCACAGCGTTGTTTCTTAGACTTAAGTGTATAGCACGTTCCTTACGCTTCCTCCCATTTCCAGACACACTCCTCTCTAGGGGACTCCTAGTGTGTTGGTGGTCACATTCGAGCCACATGTTTCTTCACCATTCAGCGTGTGGTGTTTTCCTTGTGTTTTCACACAAAGTACTGACAACGCTTCTATCTTCCCGAAACAAGATCTGAGTTGGGAGAAGCTTTCGACACAAGTTCGTTCTCAAGCAGTGGTATATGGCACTGTACTTGTCCCTTCGCTTTCAACGTCGGGACTTTCCTCCATCTTCTTCCCTGTAGATGGTCGTGGAAAGGCGATTTCTCTACCGTTTTGTTCCTTGAGAGCTTAGTGTCAGACACTTACACCTATATCTCCAAAGGCTTCATGCTTCCCGAACCAAGAGGTGAGCACGAAATCGTGTTGGACGTGGCCTTGTTTCTCTGTGTCCAGTGGAAGGCGCTGCTGAGGCGAGCACACGTATATTTGATGGCACTCCAACTTCATGACACAAGACTTTCGTGGAGAGAAACCCTCCCCACAACGTGTTCCTCACCGTAGTGTATCGTACTTTCCGTCTCTTTCCTTTCGCACTACGTTGTAACAAGGTGCTTCCATCCGTAGGGAAAGAGCGGGTCGTCGACGGACGGCAAACCTCTAGATTTGTTCTTAGAGTTAACCATGGGGAGGCAATCCTCCTCATGCTTCCTCACATCATACATATCCATACGCATCCTTCTTCATGGAACGACAGGAGACACATTCGGGACGGACGGCTAACTCTTGGGTACGTCCCTCATGCCTTCACACCCACTACGGAAAACACTTTTATCTTCCTGAAACTGTAGGATAGCTGAGGGAGGACTTCTTCCCAAGCGGTTGGTCAAGCAACGTCCCAGGTGACGGCACATTCTCTATGCCTTCACACGTTCATGCCAGAATGCCGCTCATACGTAGGTGTATGGCTTTCCAGGATATCCTTCTCCCACTTGAAGGCATGACCTTTCCCCTCTGATCTCTCTCATACTCTTGAAAACATTCCTCACGGAACAAGATTTGAATTGGGAGAGACAATCTACACTGACCATTTCTGTGGCACAGGCATGGGGCACATGCCTTGCGCTGCCGCACTTACATTGGAATAGACAAGCATTTTCAGGGAAGATGTTCGTAGAAACACGGTTTCTCTGCACTGATGTTTCCTGAGACTGAAGTGCACGCCGCCTGTTTCGGATTCAACACATACCTGTTGTGACTATGTTTTCCCCGTGACGCCAGTCGTAAGCTCGAAGTCGGGTTTGACACAGACTTGTTTCGCGCAGTTGAGTCTGTGGCTTTCCTTTGGCGAACTCACATACATTTGGAAACCCCTTTTAGCGTCGTGACCCATGGTGTCCATTGAGCGAAGCCCTCCATACAAAGTTGTTCCACGAGGAAGGTATATCAGGCCTTTCCTCTGCTTCCTTTCACACTTGGCGTATGCCCGCCTCGATCCTTCGGAAAGGAGAAGGTAGACGAAGGACCGCTCCTCCACAGCATTGCTTTTTAGAATTAAGTGTAGAGCTCGTTCCTTACACTTCCTCCGATTTCCACACACACACCTCTCTAGGGGACAACTTGTTAGTTGGTGGTCACATTCGACCCACATGTCTCTTCACAATTCAGCGTATGGCACTTTCCTTACGCGTTCACACGAAGTCCTGAAAGCGCTTCTATCTTCCTGAAACAAGATTTGAGTTGAGAGAAGCTTTCGACACAACTCTTTCTCAAACAGTGGTATATGGCACAGGAGTTGTGCCTTCACTGGTAACGTTGGAAAGTTCTTCCATCTTTTCCCCTGCAGGTGGCAGTGGAAAGACTATTTCCCTACCGTTTTGTTCTTTGAGAGGTGAGTGTAAGACCCTTACCTTATATAGCAACACTCATCTCTCCAAAGGCTTCTTTCTTCAAGAACCCAGATGTTAGCACGAAAGCCTGTTGGACATGGACTCGTTTCTCAGAATTCAGTGTGAGGCTACTACTACTGAGGCTAGTCCACGTGCATTTGAAGACCCATCCACCTCCATGACACAGGACTTGATGGAGAGAAACCCTCCGCCCAACGGGTTCCTCCCTGTAGAGGATCGCGCGTTCCATCGCTTTTCGTTCACGCTAGGTTTCCCAAGCTGCTTCCATCCTTACGAAAAGAGGTGGTAGTCGAAGGACGGCAACCCTCGAGATTTGTTCTTAGAGTTTAACAGACGTATGCCATCTTCCTTACGCTTCCGCACATTATCCATGTCCATGCACATCTTTCTTCATGGCCACGACAGTAGGCCAATTCGAAGCGGAGAGCTACGTCGAGCCGATGTCCCTTACGCCTTCACACCCACTACGGAAAACACTTTCCTCTCACCGAAACGATATGATAGTTGAGGGAAGACTTCTTCACAAGTGGTTTCTCAAGCACCGTCACAGGGCCCATTCTAGGTGCCTGCACCATTTCATGCTAAAGTGCTTCTCATCCTTCCGTGTATGTCTTTCTTGACGGATTTCCTTCTCACACGTAAAACCGTGTCCTTTTCCATCTGCTCTCACTCCTACTCTTGAAAACACTTCTCACGGAACAGGATTTGAATGGCGACAGACTATCGACACTAAGGACTTCTGTAGCACAGGCATGGGGCCCATACATTGCGATTTCACACTTCCATGGGAAAAGCCTACCATTTTCAGGGAAGATGTTAGTAGACACACGGTTTCTCGGGAGTGGTGTTTCTTCAGACTGAAGAGCACTCCCTTCGTTTAGGATTCAACACGTACGTTTGGTGACTAGGGATTCCGCGGGAACCCAGTTGGAAGCTCGAAGTCGCGTTTGACAGAGACTTGCTTCGCAGAGATTCGTGTATGCCTTTCCTTTGGCGAAGGCGCCTACATTTGAACACCCTTCCATCGTCGTGACACATGGTGTTCGTTGAGAAATGCCCTCCATAAGAATTTGTTCCGCGAGTAAGGTAGATCTCTCTTCCTTCCCCTCCGGATTCTTTCACACTTTGCTTCAAGCCGCTTCGTTCCTTAGCAAAGCAGATGGCAGTCGAAGGAACGCACCGCCACAGCGTTGTTTCTTAGACTTAAGTGTATAGCACGTTCCTTACGCTTCCTCCCATTTCCAGACACACACCTCTCTAGGGGACTGCTAGTGTGTTGGTGGTCACATTCGAGCCACATGTTTCTTCACCATTCAGCGTGTGGAATTTTCCTTGTGTTTTCACACAAAGTACTGACAACGCTTCGATCTTCCCGAAACAAGATCTGAGTTGGGAGAAGCTTTCGACACAAGTTCGTTCTCAAGCAGTGTTATATGGCACAGTACTTGTGCCTTCGCTTTTAACGTCGGAACCTTCCTCCATCTTCTTCCCTGGAGATGGTCGTGGAAAGGCGATTTCTCTACCGTTTTGTTCCTTGAGAGCTGAGTGTCAGACGCTTACACATACATCTCCAACGGCTTCATGCTTCCCGAACCAAGAGGTTAGCCCGAAATCGTGTTGGACGTGGCCTTGTTTCTCTGAGTTCAGTGGAAGGCGCTGCTGAGGCGAGCTCACGTACATTTGAAGGCCCTTCCAACGTCACGACACAAGACTTTCGTGGAGAGAAACCCTCCGCACAACGTGTTCCTCGCCGTAGTGTATCGCGCTTTCCGTCTCTTTGCGTTCGCACTAAGTTGTAACAAGGTGCTTCCACCCGTAGGGAAAGAGCTGGTCGTCGACGGACGGCAACCGTCTAGATTTGTTCTTAGAGTTAAACACCCGTAGGCCATCCTCCTTATGCTTCCTCACATCATACATTTCCATACTCATCCTTCTTCATGGAACGACAGTAGACACATTCGGAACGGACGGCTAACTCTAGGGTACGTCCCTCATGCCTTCACACCCACTAGGGAAAACACTTTTATCTTCCTGAAACAATATGATAGCTGAGGGAAGACTTCCTCACAAGCGGTTGGTCAAGCACCGTCACAGGGCACGGCACATTCTTTATGCCTTCACACGTTCCTACCAGAATGCCGCGCATACGTCGGTGTATGGCTTTCCAGGATTTCCTTCTCCCACTTGAAGGCATGACATTTCCCGTCTGCTCTCTTTCATACTCTTGGAAACATTCTTCACGGAACAAGATTTGAATCGGGAGAGACAATCTACACTAACTATTTCTGTGGCACAGGCCTGGGGCACATGCCTTGCGCTGCCACACTTCCACTGGAATAGACACGCATTTTCAGGGAAGATGTTAGAAGAAACACGGTTTCTCTGTTTCCTCAGACTGAAGTGCACGCCGCCTGTTTCGGATTCAACAAATACCTGTTGTGACTCTGATTTCCCCGTGACGCCAGTCGTAAGCTCGAAGTCGGGTTTGACTCAGACTTGTTTCGCGCAGTTGAGTCTGTGGCTTTCCTCTGGCGAACTCACATACATTTGCAAAACCCAACATGGCCCATGTTGCCCATTGGGAGAAGCCCTCCATAAATGTTGTTCCACGAGGAAGGTATATCAGGCTTTTCCTCCGCTTCCTTTCACACTTGGCGCAAGGCCGCTTCGATCCTTCGGAAAGGAGAAGGTAGACGAAGGACCGCACCGCCACAGCGTTGTTTCTTAGACTTAAGTGTATAGCACGTTCCTTACGCTTCCTCCCATTTCCAGACACACTCCTCTCTAGGGGACTCCTAGTGTGTTGGTGGTCACATTCGAGCCACATGTTTCTTCACCATTCAGCGTGTGGTGTTTTCCTTGTGTTTTCACACAAAGTACTGACAACGCTTCTATCTTCCCGAAACAAGATCTGAGTTGGGAGAAGCTTTCGACACAAGTTCGTTCTCAAGCAGTGGTATATGGCACTGTACTTGTCCCTTCGCTTTCAACGTCGGGACTTTCCTCCATCTTCTTCCCTGTAGATGGTCGTGGAAAGGCGATTTCTCTACCGTTTTGTTCCTTGAGAGCTTAGTGTCAGACACTTACACCTATATCTCCAAAGGCTTCATGCTTCCCGAACCAAGAGGTGAGCACGAAATCGTGTTGGACGTGGCCTTGTTTCTCTGTGTCCAGTGGAAGGCGCTGCTGAGGCGAGCACACGTATATTTGATGGCACTCCAACTTCATGACACAAGACTTTCGTGGAGAGAAACCCTCCCCACAACGTGTTCCTCACCGTAGTGTATCGTACTTTCCGTCTCTTTCCTTTCGCACTACGTTGTAACAAGGTGCTTCCATCCGTAGGGAAAGAGCGGGTCGTCGACGGACGGCAAACCTCTAGATTTGTTCTTAGAGTTAACCATGGGGAGGCAATCCTCCTCATGCTTCCTCACATCATACATATCCATACGCATCCTTCTTCATGGAACGACAGGAGACACATTCGGGACGGACGGCTAACTCTTGGGTACGTCCCTCATGCCTTCACACCCACTACGGAAAACACTTTTATCTTCCTGAAACTGTAGGATAGCTGAGGGAGGACTTCTTCCCAAGCGGTTGGTCAAGCAACGTCCCAGGTGACGGCACATTCTCTATGCCTTCACACGTTCATGCCAGAATGCCGCTCATACGTAGGTGTATGGCTTTCCAGGATATCCTTCTCCCACTTGAAGGCATGACCTTTCCCCTCTGATCTCTCTCATACTCTTGAAAACATTCCTCACGGAACAAGATTTGAATTGGGAGAGACAATCTACACTGACCATTTCTGTGGCACAGGCATGGGGCACATGCCTTGCGCTGCCGCACTTACATTGGAATAGACAAGCATTTTCAGGGAAGATGTTCGTAGAAACACGGTTTCTCTGCACTGATGTTTCCTGAGACTGAAGTGCACGCCGCCTGTTTCGGATTCAACACATACCTGTTGTGACTATGTTTTCCCCGTGACGCCAGTCGTAAGCTCGAAGTCGGGTTTGACACAGACTTGTTTCGCGCAGTTGAGTCTGTGGCTTTCCTTTGGCGAACTCACATACATTTGGAAACCCCTTTTAGCGTCGTGACCCATGGTGTCCACTGAGCGAAGCCCTCCATACAAAGTTGTTCCACGAGGAAGGTATATCAGGCCTTTCCTCTGCTTCCTTTCACACTTGGCGTATGCCCGCCTCGATCCTTCGGAAAGGAGAAGGTAGACGAAGGACCGCTCCTCCACAGCATTGCTTTTTAGGATTAAGTGTAGAGCTCGTTCCTTACACTTCCTCCGATTTCCACACACACACCTCTCTAGGGGACAACTTGTTAGTTGGTGGTCACATTCGACCCACATGTCTCTTCACAATTCAGCGTATGGCACTTTCCTTACGCGTTCACACGAAGTCCTGAAAGCGCTTCTATCTTCCTGAAACAAGATTTGAGTTGAGAGAAGCTTTCGACACAACTCTTTCTCAAACAGTGGTATATGGCACAGGAGTTGTGCCTTCACTGGTAACGTTGGAAAGTTCTTCCATCTTTTCCCCTGCAGGTGGCAGTGGAAAGACTATTTCCCTACCGTTTTGTTCTTTGAGAGGTGAGTGTAAGACCCTTACCTTATATAGCAACACTCATCTCTCCAAAGGCTTCTTTCTTCAAGAACCCAGATGTTAGCACGAAAGCCTGTTGGACATGGACTCGTTTCTCAGAATTCAGTGTGAGGCTACTACTACTGAGGCTAGTCCACGTGCATTTGAAGACCCATCCACCTCCATGACACAGGACTTGATGGAGAGAAACCCTCCGCCCAACGGGTTCCTCCCTGTAGAGGATCGCGCGTTCCATCGCTTTTCGTTCACGCTAGGTTTCCCAAGCTGCTTCCATCCTTACGAAAAGAGGTGGTAGTCGAAGGACGGCAACCCTCGAGATTTGTTCTTAGAGTTTAACAGACGTATGCCATCTTCCTTACGCTTCCGCACATTATCCATGTCCATGCACATCTTTCTTCATGGCCACGACAGTAGGCCAATTCGAAGCGGAGAGCTACGTCGAGCCGATGTCCCTTACGCCTTCACACCCACTACGGAAAACACTTTCCTCTCACCGAAACGATATGATAGTTGAGGGAAGACTTCTTCACAAGTGGTTTCTCAAGCACCGTCACAGGGCCCATTCTAGGTGCCTGCACCATTTCATGCTAAAGTGCTTCTCATCCTTCCGTGTATGTCTTTCTTGACGGATTTCCTTCTCACACGTAAAACCGTGTCCTTTTCCATCTGCTCTCACTCCTACTCTTGAAAACACTTCTCACGGAACAGGATTTGAATGGCGACAGACTATCGACACTAAGGACTTCTGTAGCACAGGCATGGGGCCCATACATTGCGATTTCACACTTCCATGGGAAAAGCCTACCATTTTCAGGGAAGATGTTAGTAGACACACGGTTTCTCGGGAGTGGTGTTTCTTCAGACTGAAGAGCACTCCCTTCGTTTAGGATTCAACACGTACGTTTGGTGACTAGGGATTCCGCGGGAACCCAGTTGGAAGCTCGAAGTCGCGTTTGACAGAGACTTGCTTCGCAGAGATTCGTGTATGCCTTTCCTTTGGCGAAGGCGCCTACATTTGAACACCCTTCCATCGTCGTGACACATGGTGTTCGTTGAGAAATGCCCTCCATAAGAATTTGTTCCGCGAGTAAGGTAGATCTCTCTTCCTTCCCCTCCGGATTCTTTCACACTTTGCTTCAAGCCGCTTCGTTCCTTAGCAAAGCAGATGGCAGTCGAAGGAACGCACCGCCACAGCGTTGTTTCTTAGACTTAAGTGTATAGCACGTTCCTTACGCTTCCTCCCATTTCCAGACACACACCTCTCTAGGGGACTGCTAGTGTGTTGGTGGTCACATTCGAGCCACATGTTTCTTCACCATTCAGCGTGTGGAATTTTCCTTGTGTTTTCACACAAAGTACTGACAACGCTTCGATCTTCCCGAAACAAGATCTGAGTTGGGAGAAGCTTTCGACACAAGTTCGTTCTCAAACAGTGTTATATGGCACAGTACTTGTGCCTTCGCTTTTAACGTCGGAACCTTCCTCCATCTTCTTCCCTGGAGATGGTCGTGGAAAGGCGATTTCTCTACCGTTTTGTTCCTTGAGAGCTGAGTGTCAGACGCTTACACATACATCTCCAACGGCTTCATGCTTCCCGAACCAAGAGGTTAGCCCGAAATCGTGTTGGACGTGGCCTTGTTTCTCTGAGTTCAGTGGAAGGCGCTGCTGAGGCGAGCTCACGTACATTTGAAGGCCCTTCCAACGTCACGACACAAGACTTTCGTGGAGAGAAACCCTCCGCACAACGTGTTCCTCGCCGGAGTGTATCGCGCTTTCCGTCTCTTTGCGTTCGCACTAAGTTGTAACAAGGTGCTTCCACCCGTAGGGAAAGAGCTGGTCGTCGACGGACGGCAACCGTCTAGATTTGTTCTTAGAGTTAAACACCCGTAGGCCATCCTCCTTATGCTTCCTCACATCATACATTTCCATACTCATCCTTCTTCATGGAACGACAGTAGACACATTCGGAACGGACGGCTAACTCTAGGGTACGTCCCTCATGCCTTCACACCCACTAGGGAAAACACTTTTATCTTCCTGAAACAATATGATAGCTGAGGGAAGACTTCCTCACAAGCGGTTGGTCAAGCACCGTCACAGGGCACGGCACATTCTTTATGCCTTCACACGTTCCTACCAGAATGCCGCGCATACGTCGGTGTATGGCTTTCCAGGATTTCCTTCTCCCACTTGAAGGCATGACATTTCCCGTCTGCTCTCTTTCATACTCTTGGAAACATTCTTCACGGAACAAGATTTGAATCGGGAGAGACAATCTACACTAACTATTTCTGTGGCACAGGCCTGGGGCACATGCCTTGCGCTGCCACACTTCCACTGGAATAGACACGCATTTTCAGGGAAGATGTTAGAAGAAACACGGTTTCTCTGTTTCCTCAGACTGAAGTGCACGCCGCCTGTTTCGGATTCAACAAATACCTGTTGTGACTCTGATTTCCCCGTGACGCCAGTCGTAAGCTCGAAGTCGGGTTTGACTCAGACTTGTTTCGCGCAGTTGAGTCTGTGGCTTTCCTCTGGCGAACTCACATACATTTGCAAAACCCAACATGGCCCATGTTGCCCATTGGGAGAAGCCCTCCATAAATGTTGTTCCACGAGGAAGGTATATCAGGCTTTTCCTCCGCTTCCTTTCACACTTGGCGCAAGGCCGCTTCGATCCTTCGGAAAGGAGAAGGTAGACGAAGGACCGCACCGCCACAGCGTTGTTTCTTAGACTTAAGTGTATAGCACGTTCCTTACGCTTCCTCCCATTTCCAGACACACTCCTCTCTAGGGGACTCCTAGTGTGTTGGTGGTCACATTCGAGCCACATGTTTCTTCACCATTCAGCGTGTGGTGTTTTCCTTGTGTTTTCACACAAAGTACTGACAACGCTTCTATCTTCCCGAAACAAGATCTGAGTTGGGAGAAGCTTTCGACACAAGTTCGTTCTCAAGCAGTGGTATATGGCACTGTACTTGTCCCTTCGCTTTCAACGTCGGGACTTTCCTCCATCTTCTTCCCTGTAGATGGTCGTGGAAAGGCGATTTCTCTACCGTTTTGTTCCTTGAGAGCTTAGTGTCAGACACTTACACCTATATCTCCAAAGGCTTCATGCTTCCCGAACCAAGAGGTGAGCACGAAATCGTGTTGGACGTGGCCTTGTTTCTCTGTGTCCAGTGGAAGGCGCTGCTGAGGCGAGCACACGTATATTTGATGGCACTCCAACTTCATGACACAAGACTTTCGTGGAGAGAAACCCTCCCCACAACGTGTTCCTCACCGTAGTGTATCGTACTTTCCGTCTCTTTCCTTTCGCACTACGTTGTAACAAGGTGCTTCCATCCGTAGGGAAAGAGCGGGTCGTCGACGGACGGCAAACCTCTAGATTTGTTCTTAGAGTTAACCATGGGGAGGCAATCCTCCTCATGCTTCCTCACATCATACATATCCATACTCATCCTTCTTCATGGAACGACAGGAGACACATTCGGGACGGACGGCTAACTCTTGGGTACGTCCCTCATGCCTTCACACCCACTACGGAAAACACTTTTATCTTCCTGAAACTGTAGGATAGCTGAGGGAGGACTTCTTCCCAAGCGGTTGGTCAAGCAACGTCCCAGGTGACGGCACATTCTCTATGCCTTCACACGTTCATGCCAGAATGCCGCTCATACGTAGGTGTATGGCTTTCCAGGATATCCTTCTCCCACTTGAAGGCATGACCTTTCCCCTCTGATCTCTCTCATACTCTTGAAAACATTCCTCACGGAACAAGATTTGAATTGGGAGAGACAATCTACACTGACCATTTCTGTGGCACAGGCATGGGGCACATGCCTTGCGCTGCCGCACTTACATTGGAATAGACAAGCATTTTCAGGGAAGATGTTCGTAGAAACACGGTTTCTCTGCACTGATGTTTCCTGAGACTGAAGTGCACGCCGCCTGTTTCGGATTCAACACATACCTGTTGTGACTATGTTTTCCCCGTGACGCCAGTCGTAAGCTCGAAGTCGGGTTTGACACAGACTTGTTTCGCGCAGTTGAGTCTGTGGCTTTCCTTTGGCGAACTCACATACATTTGGAAACCCCTTTTAGCGTCGTGACCCATGGTGTCCATTGAGCGAAGCCCTCCATACAAAGTTGTTCCACGAGGAAGGTATATCAGGCCTTTCCTCTGCTTCCTTTCACACTTGGCGTATGCCCGCCTCGATCCTTCGGAAAGGAGAAGGTAGACGAAGGACCGCTCCTCCACAGCATTGCTTTTTAGAATTAAGTGTAGAGCTCGTTCCTTACACTTCCTCCGATTTCCACACACACACCTCTCTAGGGGACAACTTGTTAGTTGGTGGTCACATTCGACCCACATGTCTCTTCACAATTCAGCGTATGGCACTTTCCTTACGCGTTCACACGAAGTCCTGAAAGCGCTTCTATCTTCCTGAAACAAGATTTGAGTTGAGAGAAGCTTTCGACACAACTCTTTCTCAAACAGTGGTATATGGCACAGGAGTTGTGCCTTCACTGGTAACGTTGGAAAGTTCTTCCATCTTTTTCCCTGCAGGTGGCAGTGGAAAGACTATTTCCCTACCGTTTTGTTCTTTGAGAGGTGAGTGTAAGACCCTTACCTTATATAGCAACACTCATCTCTCCAAAGGCTTCTTTCTTCAAGAACCCAGATGTTAGCACGAAAGCCTGTTGGACATGGACTCGTTTCTCAGAATTCAGTGTGAGGCTACTACTACTGAGGCTAGTCCACGTGCATTTGAAGACCCATCCACCTCCATGACACAGGACTTGATGGAGAGAAACCCTCCGCCCAACGGGTTCCTCCCTGTAGAGGATCGCGCGTTCCATCGCTTTTCGTTCACGCTAGGTTTCCCAAGCTGCTTCCATCCTTACGAAAAGAGGTGGTAGTCGAAGGACGGCAACCCTCGAGATTTGTTCTTAGAGTTTAACAGACGTATGCCATCTTCCTTACGCTTCCGCACATTATCCATGTCCATGCACATCTTTCTTCATGGCCACGACAGTAGGCCAATTCGAAGCGGAGAGCTACGTCGAGCCGATGTCCCTTACGCCTTCACACCCACTACGGAAAACACTTTCCTCTCACCGAAACGATATGATAGTTGAGGGAAGACTTCTTCACAAGTGGTTTCTCAAGCACCGTCACAGGGCCCATTCTAGGTGCCTGCACCATTTCATGCTAAAGTGCTTCTCATCCTTCCGTGTATGTCTTTCTTGACGGATTTCCTTCTCACACGTAAAACCGTGTCCTTTTCCATCTGCTCTCACTCCTACTCTTGAAAACACTTCTCACGGAACAGGATTTGAATGGCGACAGACTATCGACACTAAGGACTTCTGTAGCACAGGCATGGGGCCCATACATTGCGATTTCACACTTCCATGGGAAAAGCCTACCATTTTCAGGGAAGATGTTAGTAGACACACGGTTTCTCGGGAGTGGTGTTTCTTCAGACTGAAGAGCACTCCCTTCGTTTAGGATTCAACACGTACGTTTGGTGACTAGGGATTCCGCGGGAACCCAGTTGGAAGCTCGAAGTCGCGTTTGACAGAGACTTGCTTCGCAGAGATTCGTGTATGCCTTTCCTTTGGCGAAGGCGCCTACATTTGAACACCCTTCCATCGTCGTGACACATGGTGTTCGTTGAGAAATGCCCTCCATAAGAATTTGTTCCGCGAGTAAGGTAGATCTCTCTTCCTTCCCCTCCGGATTCTTTCACACTTTGCTTCAAGCCGCTTCGTTCCTTAGCAAAGCAGATGGCAGTCGAAGGAACGCACCGCCACAGCGTTGTTTCTTAGACTTAAGTGTATAGCACGTTCCTTACGCTTCCTCCCATTTCCAGACACACACCTCTCTAGGGGACTACTAGTGTGTTGGTGGTCACATTCGAGCCACATGTTTCTTCACCATTCAGCGTGTGGAATTTTCCTTGTGTTTTCACACAAAGTACTGACAACGCTTCGATCTTCCCGAAACAAGATCTGAGTTGGGAGAAGCTTTCGACACAAGTTCGTTCTCAAGCAGTGTTATATGGCACAGTACTTGTGCCTTCGCTTTTAACGTCGGAACCTTCCTCCATCTTCTTCCCTGGAGATGGTCGTGGAAAGGCGATTTCTCTACCGTTTTGTTCCTTGAGAGCTGAGTGTCAGACGCTTACACATACATCTCCAACGGCTTCATGCTTCCCGAACCAAGAGGTTAGCCCGAAATCGTGTTGGACGTGGCCTTGTTTCTCTGAGTTCAGTGGAAGGCGCTGCTGAGGCGAGCTCACGTACATTTGAAGGCCCTTCCAACGTCACGACACAAGACTTTCGTGGAGAGAAACCCTCCGCACAACGTGTTCCTCGCCGTAGTGTATCGCGCTTTCCGTCTCTTTGCGTTCGCACTAAGTTGTAACAAGGTGCTTCCACCCGTAGGGAAAGAGCTGGTCGTCGACGGACGGCAACCGTCTAGATTTGTTCTTAGAGTTAAACACCCGTAGGCCATCCTCCTTATGCTTCCTCACATCATACATTTCCATACTCATCCTTCTTCATGGAACGACAGTAGACACATTCGGAACGGACGGCTAACTCTAGGGTACGTCCCTCATGCCTTCACACCCACTAGGGAAAACACTTTTATCTTCCTGAAACAATATGATAGCTGAGGGAAGACTTCCTCACAAGCGGTTGGTCAAGCACCGTCACAGGGCACGGCACATTCTTTATGCCTTCACACGTTCCTACCAGAATGCCGCGCATACGTCGGTGTATGGCTTTCCAGGATTTCCTTCTCCCACTTGAAGGCATGACATTTCCCGTCTGCTCTCTTTCATACTCTTGGAAACATTCTTCACGGAACAAGATTTGAATCGGGAGAGACAATCTACACTAACTATTTCTGTGGCACAGGCCTGGGGCACATGCCTTGCGCTGCCACACTTCCACTGGAATAGACACGCATTTTCAGGGAAGATGTTAGAAGAAACACGGTTTCTCTGTTTCCTCAGACTGAAGTGCACGCCGCCTGTTTCGGATTCAACAAATACCTGTTGTGACTCTGATTTCCCCGTGACGCCAGTCGTAAGCTCGAAGTCGGGTTTGACTCAGACTTGTTTCGCGCAGTTGAGTCTGTGGCTTTCCTCTGGCGAACTCACATACATTTGCAAAACCCAACATGGCCCATGTTGCCCATTGGGAGAAGCCCTCCATAAATGTTGTTCCACGAGGAAGGTATATCAGGCTTTTCCTCCGCTTCCTTTCACACTTGGCGCAAGGCCGCTTCGATCCTTCGGAAAGGAGAAGGTAGACGAAGGACCGCACCGCCACAGCGTTGTTTCTTAGACTTAAGTGTATAGCACGTTCCTTACGCTTCCTCCCATTTCCAGACACACTCCTCTCTAGGGGACTCCTAGTGTGTTGGTGGTCACATTCGAGCCACATGTTTCTTCACCATTCAGCGTGTGGTGTTTTCCTTGTGTTTTCACACAAAGTACTGACAACGCTTCTATCTTCCCGAAACAAGATCTGAGTTGGGAGAAGCTTTCGACACAAGTTCGTTCTCAAGCAGTGGTATATGGCACTGTACTTGTCCCTTCGCTTTCAACGTCGGGACTTTCCTCCATCTTCTTCCCTGTAGATGGTCGTGGAAAGGCGATTTCTCTACCGTTTTGTTCCTTGAGAGCTTAGTGTCAGACACTTACACCTATATCTCCAAAGGCTTCATGCTTCCCGAACCAAGAGGTGAGCACGAAATCGTGTTGGACGTGGCCTTGTTTCTCTGTGTCCAGTGGAAGGCGCTGCTGAGGCGAGCACACGTATATTTGATGGCACTCCAACTTCATGACACAAGACTTTCGTGGAGAGAAACCCTCCCCACAACGTGTTCCTCACCGTAGTGTATCGTACTTTCCGTCTCTTTCCTTTCGCACTACGTTGTAACAAGGTGCTTCCATCCGTAGGGAAAGAGCGGGTCGTCGACGGACGGCAAACCTCTAGATTTGTTCTTAGAGTTAACCATGGGGAGGCAATCCTCCTCATGCTTCCTCACATCATACATATCCATACTCATCCTTCTTCATGGAACGACAGGAGACACATTCGGGACGGACGGCTAACTCTTGGGTACGTCCCTCATGCCTTCACACCCACTACGGAAAACACTTTTATCTTCCTGAAACTGTAGGATAGCTGAGGGAGGACTTCTTCCCAAGCGGTTGGTCAAGCAACGTCCCAGGTGACGGCACATTCTCTATGCCTTCACACGTTCATGCCAGAATGCCGCTCATACGTAGGTGTATGGCTTTCCAGGATATCCTTCTCCCACTTGAAGGCATGACCTTTCCCCTCTGATCTCTCTCATACTCTTGAAAACATTCCTCACGGAACAAGATTTGAATTGGGAGAGACAATCTACACTGACCATTTCTGTGGCACAGGCATGGGGCACATGCCTTGCGCTGCCGCACTTACATTGGAATAGACAAGCATTTTCAGGGAAGATGTTCGTAGAAACACGGTTTCTCTGCACTGATGTTTCCTGAGACTGAAGTGCACGCCGCCTGTTTCGGATTCAACACATACCTGTTGTGACTATGTTTTCCCCGTGACGCCAGTCGTAAGCTCGAAGTCGGGTTTGACACAGACTTGTTTCGCGCAGTTGAGTCTGTGGCTTTCCTTTGGCGAACTCACATACATTTGGAAACCCCTTTTAGCGTCGTGACCCATGGTGTCCATTGAGCGAAGCCCTCCATACAAAGTTGTTCCACGAGGAAGGTATATCAGGCCTTTCCTCTGCTTCCTTTCACACTTGGCGTATGCCCGCCTCGATCCTTCGGAAAGGAGAAGGTAGACGAAGGACCGCTCCTCCACAGCATTGCTTTTTAGAATTAAGTGTAGAGCTCGTTCCTTACACTTCCTCCGATTTCCACACACACACCTCTCTAGGGGACAACTTGTTAGTTGGTGGTCACATTCGACCCACATGTCTCTTCACAATTCAGCGTATGGCACTTTCCTTACGCGTTCACACGAAGTCCTGAAAGCGCTTCTATCTTCCTGAAACAAGATTTGAGTTGAGAGAAGCTTTCGACACAACTCTTTCTCAAACAGTGGTATATGGCACAGGAGTTGTGCCTTCACTGGTAACGTTGGAAAGTTCTTCCATCTTTTTCCCTGCAGGTGGCAGTGGAAAGACTATTTCCCTACCGTTTTGTTCTTTGAGAGGTGAGTGTAAGACCCTTACCTTATATAGCAACACTCATCTCTCCAAAGGCTTCTTTCTTCAAGAACCCAGATGTTAGCACGAAAGCCTGTTGGACATGGACTCGTTTCTCAGAATTCAGTGTGAGGCTACTACTACTGAGGCTAGTCCACGTGCATTTGAAGACCCATCCACCTCCATGACACAGGACTTGATGGAGAGAAACCCTCCGCCCAACGGGTTCCTCCCTGTAGAGGATCGCGCGTTCCATCGCTTTTCGTTCACGCTAGGTTTCCCAAGCTGCTTCCATCCTTACGAAAAGAGGTGGTAGTCGAAGGACGGCAACCCTCGAGATTTGTTCTTAGAGTTTAACAGACGTATGCCATCTTCCTTACGCTTCCGCACATTATCCATGTCCATGCACATCTTTCTTCATGGCCACGACAGTAGGCCAATTCGAAGCGGAGAGCTACGTCGAGCCGATGTCCCTTACGCCTTCACACCCACTACGGAAAACACTTTCCTCTCACCGAAACGATATGATAGTTGAGGGAAGACTTCTTCACAAGTGGTTTCTCAAGCACCGTCACAGGGCCCATTCTAGGTGCCTGCACCATTTCATGCTAAAGTGCTTCTCATCCTTCCGTGTATGTCTTTCTTGACGGATTTCCTTCTCACACGTAAAACCGTGTCCTTTTCCATCTGCTCTCACTCCTACTCTTGAAAACACTTCTCACGGAACAGGATTTGAATGGCGACAGACTATCGACACTAAGGACTTCTGTAGCACAGGCATGGGGCCCATACATTGCGATTTCACACTTCCATGGGAAAAGCCTACCATTTTCAGGGAAGATGTTAGTAGACACACGGTTTCTCGGGAGTGGTGTTTCTTCAGACTGAAGAGCACTCCCTTCGTTTAGGATTCAACACGTACGTTTGGTGACTAGGGATTCCGCGGGAACCCAGTTGGAAGCTCGAAGTCGCGTTTGACAGAGACTTGCTTCGCAGAGATTCGTGTATGCCTTTCCTTTGGCGAAGGCGCCTACATTTGAACACCCTTCCATCGTCGTGACACATGGTGTTCGTTGAGAAATGCCCTCCATAAGAATTTGTTCCGCGAGTAAGGTAGATCTCTCTTCCTTCCCCTCCGGATTCTTTCACACTTTGCTTCAAGCCGCTTCGTTCCTTAGCAAAGCAGATGGCAGTCGAAGGAACGCACCGCCACAGCATTGTTTCTTAGACTTAAGTGTATAGCACGTTCCTTACGCTTCCTCCCATTTCCAGACACACACCTCTCTAGGGGACTACTAGTGTGTTGGTGGTCACATTCGAGCCACATGTTTCTTCACCATTCAGCGTGTGGAATTTTCCTTGTGTTTTCACACAAAGTACTGACAACGCTTCGATCTTCCCGAAACAAGATCTGAGTTGGGAGAAGCTTTCGACACAAGTTCGTTCTCAAGCAGTGTTATATGGCACAGTACTTGTGCCTTCGCTTTTAACGTCGGAACCTTCCTCCATCTTCTTCCCTGGAGATGGTCGTGGAAAGGCGATTTCTCTACCGTTTTGTTCCTTGAGAGCTGAGTGTCAGACGCTTACACATACATCTCCAACGGCTTCATGCTTCCCGAACCAAGAGGTTAGCCCGAAATCGTGTTGGACGTGGCCTTGTTTCTCTGAGTTCAGTGGAAGGCGCTGCTGAGGCGAGCTCACGTACATTTGAAGGCCCTTCCAACGTCACGACACAAGACTTTCGTGGAGAGAAACCCTCCGCACAACGTGTTCCTCGCCGTAGTGTATCGCGCTTTCCGTCTCTTTGCGTTCGCACTAAGTTGTAACAAGGTGCTTCCACCCGTAGGGAAAGAGCTGGTCGTCGACGGACGGCAACCGTCTAGATTTGTTCTTAGAGTTAAACACCCGTAGGCCATCCTCCTTATGCTTCCTCACATCATACATTTCCATACTCATCCTTCTTCATGGAACGACAGTAGACACATTCGGAACGGACGGCTAACTCTAGGGTACGTCCCTCATGCCTTCACACCCACTAGGGAAAACACTTTTATCTTCCTGAAACAATATGATAGCTGAGGGAAGACTTCCTCACAAGCGGTTGGTCAAGCACCGTCACAGGGCACGGCACATTCTTTATGCCTTCACACGTTCCTACCAGAATGCCGCGCATACGTCGGTGTATGGCTTTCCAGGATTTCCTTCTCCCACTTGAAGGCATGACATTTCCCGTCTGCTCTCTTTCATACTCTTGGAAACATTCTTCACGGAACAAGATTTGAATCGGGAGAGACAATCTACACTAACTATTTCTGTGGCACAGGCCTGGGGCACATGCCTTGCGCTGCCACACTTCCACTGGAATAGACACGCATTTTCAGGGAAGATGTTAGAAGAAACACGGTTTCTCTGTTTCCTCAGACTGAAGTGCACGCCGCCTGTTTCGGATTCAACAAATACCTGTTGTGACTCTGATTTCCCCGTGACGCCAGTCGTAAGCTCGAAGTCGGGTTTGACTCAGACTTGTTTCGCGCAGTTGAGTCTGTGGCTTTCCTCTGGCGAACTCACATACATTTGCAAAACCCAACATGGCCCATGTTGCCCATTGGGAGAAGCCCTCCATAAATGTTGTTCCACGAGGAAGGTATATCAGGCTTTTCCTCCGCTTCCTTTCACACTTGGCGCAAGGCCGCTTCGATCCTTCGGAAAGGAGAAGGTAGACGAAGGACCGCACCGCCACAGCGTTGTTTCTTAGACTTAAGTGTATAGCACGTTCCTTACGCTTCCTCCCATTTCCAGACACACTCCTCTCTAGGGGACTCCTAGTGTGTTGGTGGTCACATTCGAGCCACATGTTTCTTCACCATTCAGCGTGTGGTGTTTTCCTTGTGTTTTCACACAAAGTACTGACAACGCTTCTATCTTCCCGAAACAAGATCTGAGTTGGGAGAAGCTTTCGACACAAGTTCGTTCTCAAGCAGTGGTATATGGCACTGTACTTGTCCCTTCGCTTTCAACGTCGGGACTTTCCTCCATCTTCTTCCCTGTAGATGGTCGTGGAAAGGCGATTTCTCTACCGTTTTGTTCCTTGAGAGCTTAGTGTCAGACACTTACACCTATATCTCCAAAGGCTTCATGCTTCCCGAACCAAGAGGTGAGCACGAAATCGTGTTGGACGTGGCCTTGTTTCTCTGTGTCCAGTGGAAGGCGCTGCTGAGGCGAGCACACGTATATTTGATGGCACTCCAACTTCATGACACAAGACTTTCGTGGAGAGAAACCCTCCCCACAACGTGTTCCTCACCGTAGTGTATCGTACTTTCCGTCTCTTTCCTTTCGCACTACGTTGTAACAAGGTGCTTCCATCCGTAGGGAAAGAGCGGGTCGTCGACGGACGGCAAACCTCTAGATTTGTTCTTAGAGTTAACCATGGGGAGGCAATCCTCCTCATGCTTCCTCACATCATACATATCCATACTCATCCTTCTTCATGGAACGACAGGAGACACATTCGGGACGGACGGCTAACTCTTGGGTACGTCCCTCATGCCTTCACACCCACTACGGAAAACACTTTTATCTTCCTGAAACTGTAGGATAGCTGAGGGAGGACTTCTTCCCAAGCGGTTGGTCAAGCAACGTCCCAGGTGACGGCACATTCTCTATGCCTTCACACGTTCATGCCAGAATGCCGCTCATACGTAGGTGTATGGCTTTCCAGGATATCCTTCTCCCACTTGAAGGCATGACCTTTCCCCTCTGATCTCTCTCATACTCTTGAAAACATTCCTCACGGAACAAGATTTGAATTGGGAGAGACAATCTACACTGACCATTTCTGTGGCACAGGCATGGGGCACATGCCTTGCGCTGCCGCACTTACATTGGAATAGACAAGCATTTTCAGGGAAGATGTTCGTAGAAACACGGTTTCTCTGCACTGATGTTTCCTGAGACTGAAGTGCACGCCGCCTGTTTCGGATTCAACACATACCTGTTGTGACTATGTTTTCCCCGTGACGCCAGTCGTAAGCTCGAAGTCGGGTTTGACACAGACTTGTTTCGCGCAGTTGAGTCTGTGGCTTTCCTTTGGCGAACTCACATACATTTGGAAACCCCTTTTAGCGTCGTGACCCATGGTGTCCATTGAGCGAAGCCCTCCATACAAAGTTGTTCCACGAGGAAGGTATATCAGGCCTTTCCTCTGCTTCCTTTCACACTTGGCGTATGCCCGCCTCGATCCTTCGGAAAGGAGAAGGTAGACGAAGGACCGCTCCTCCACAGCATTGCTTTTTAGAATTAAGTGTAGAGCTCGTTCCTTACACTTCCTCCGATTTCCACACACACACCTCTCTAGGGGACAACTTGTTAGTTGGTGGTCACATTCGACCCACATGTCTCTTCACAATTCAGCGTATGGCACTTTCCTTACGCGTTCACACGAAGTCCTGAAAGCGCTTCTATCTTCCTGAAACAAGATTTGAGTTGAGAGAAGCTTTCGACACAACTCTTTCTCAAACAGTGGTATATGGCACAGGAGTTGTGCCTTCACTGGTAACGTTGGAAAGTTCTTCCATCTTTTTCCCTGCAGGTGGCAGTGGAAAGACTATTTCCCTACCGTTTTGTTCTTTGAGAGGTGAGTGTAAGACCCTTACCTTATATAGCAACACTCATCTCTCCAAAGGCTTCTTTCTTCAAGAACCCAGATGTTAGCACGAAAGCCTGTTGGACATGGACTCGTTTCTCAGAATTCAGTGTGAGGCTACTACTACTGAGGCTAGTCCACGTGCATTTGAAGACCCATCCACCTCCATGACACAGGACTTGATGGAGAGAAACCCTCCGCCCAACGGGTTCCTCCCTGTAGAGGATCGCGCGTTCCATCGCTTTTCGTTCACGCTAGGTTTCCCAAGCTGCTTCCATCCTTACGAAAAGAGGTGGTAGTCGAAGGACGGCAACCCTCGAGATTTGTTCTTAGAGTTTAACAGACGTATGCCATCTTCCTTACGCTTCCGCACATTATCCATGTCCATGCACATCTTTCTTCATGGCCACGACAGTAGGCCAATTCGAAGCGGAGAGCTACGTCGAGCCGATGTCCCTTACGCCTTCACACCCACTACGGAAAACACTTTCCTCTCACCGAAACGATATGATAGTTGAGGGAAGACTTCTTCACAAGTGGTTTCTCAAGCACCGTCACAGGGCCCATTCTAGGTGCCTGCACCATTTCATGCTAAAGTGCTTCTCATCCTTCCGTGTATGTCTTTCTTGACGGATTTCCTTCTCACACGTAAAACCGTGTCCTTTTCCATCTGCTCTCACTCCTACTCTTGAAAACACTTCTCACGGAACAGGATTTGAATGGCGACAGACTATCGACACTAAGGACTTCTGTAGCACAGGCATGGGGCCCATACATTGCGATTTCACACTTCCATGGGAAAAGCCTACCATTTTCAGGGAAGATGTTAGTAGACACACGGTTTCTCGGGAGTGGTGTTTCTTCAGACTGAAGAGCACTCCCTTCGTTTAGGATTCAACACGTACGTTTGGTGACTAGGGATTCCGCGGGAACCCAGTTGGAAGCTCGAAGTCGCGTTTGACAGAGACTTGCTTCGCAGAGATTCGTGTATGCCTTTCCTTTGGCGAAGGCGCCTACATTTGAACACCCTTCCATCGTCGTGACACATGGTGTTCGTTGAGAAATGCCCTCCATAAGAATTTGTTCCGCGAGTAAGGTAGATCTCTCTTCCTTCCCCTCCGGATTCTTTCACACTTTGCTTCAAGCCGCTTCGTTCCTTAGCAAAGCAGATGGCAGTCGAAGGAACGCACCGCCACAGCGTTGTTTCTTAGACTTAAGTGTATAGCACGTTCCTTACGCTTCCTCCCATTTCCAGACACACACCTCTCTAGGGGACTACTAGTGTGTTGGTGGTCACATTCGAGCCACATGTTTCTTCACCATTCAGCGTGTGGAATTTTCCTTGTGTTTTCACACAAAGTACTGACAACGCTTCGATCTTCCCGAAACAAGATCTGAGTTGGGAGAAGCTTTCGACACAAGTTCGTTCTCAAGCAGTGTTATATGGCACAGTACTTGTGCCTTCGCTTTTAACGTCGGAACCTTCCTCCATCTTCTTCCCTGGAGATGGTCGTGGAAAGGCGATTTCTCTACCGTTTTGTTCCTTGAGAGCTGAGTGTCAGACGCTTACACATACATCTCCAACGGCTTCATGCTTCCCGAACCAAGAGGTTAGCCCGAAATCGTGTTGGACGTGGCCTTGTTTCTCTGAGTTCAGTGGAAGGCGCTGCTGAGGCGAGCTCACGTACATTTGAAGGCCCTTCCAACGTCACGACACAAGACTTTCGTGGAGAGAAACCCTCCGCACAACGTGTTCCTCGCCGTAGTGTATCGCGCTTTCCGTCTCTTTGCGTTCGCACTAAGTTGTAACAAGGTGCTTCCACCCGTAGGGAAAGAGCTGGTCGTCGACGGACGGCAACCGTCTAGATTTGTTCTTAGAGTTAAACACCCGTAGGCCATCCTCCTTATGCTTCCTCACATCATACATTTCCATACTCATCCTTCTTCATGGAACGACAGTAGACACATTCGGAACGGACGGCTAACTCTAGGGTACGTCCCTCATGCCTTCACACCCACTAGGGAAAACACTTTTATCTTCCTGAAACAATATGATAGCTGAGGGAAGACTTCCTCACAAGCGGTTGGTCAAGCACCGTCACAGGGCACGGCACATTCTTTATGCCTTCACACGTTCCTACCAGAATGCCGCGCATACGTCGGTGTATGGCTTTCCAGGATTTCCTTCTCCCACTTGAAGGCATGACATTTCCCGTCTGCTCTCTTTCATACTCTTGGAAACATTCTTCACGGAACAAGATTTGAATCGGGAGAGACAATCTACACTAACTATTTCTGTGGCACAGGCCTGGGGCACATGCCTTGCGCTGCCACACTTCCACTGGAATAGACACGCATTTTCAGGGAAGATGTTAGAAGAAACACGGTTTCTCTGTTTCCTCAGACTGAAGTGCACGCCGCCTGTTTCGGATTCAACAAATACCTGTTGTGACTCTGATTTCCCCGTGACGCCAGTCGTAAGCTCGAAGTCGGGTTTGACTCAGACTTGTTTCGCGCAGTTGAGTCTGTGGCTTTCCTCTGGCGAACTCACATACATTTGCAAAACCCAACATGGCCCATGTTGCCCATTGGGAGAAGCCCTCCATAAATGTTGTTCCACGAGGAAGGTATATCAGGCTTTTCCTCCGCTTCCTTTCACACTTGGCGCAAGGCCGCTTCGATCCTTCGGAAAGGAGAAGGTAGACGAAGGACCGCACCGCCACAGCGTTGTTTCTTAGACTTAAGTGTATAGCACGTTCCTTACGCTTCCTCCCATTTCCAGACACACTCCTCTCTAGGGGACTCCTAGTGTGTTGGTGGTCACATTCGAGCCACATGTTTCTTCACCATTCAGCGTGTGGTGTTTTCCTTGTGTTTTCACACAAAGTACTGACAACGCTTCTATCTTCCCGAAACAAGATCTGAGTTGGGAGAAGCTTTCGACACAAGTTCGTTCTCAAGCAGTGGTATATGGCACTGTACTTGTCCCTTCGCTTTCAACGTCGGGACTTTCCTCCATCTTCTTCCCTGTAGATGGTCGTGGAAAGGCGATTTCTCTACCGTTTTGTTCCTTGAGAGCTTAGTGTCAGACACTTACACCTATATCTCCAAAGGCTTCATGCTTCCCGAACCAAGAGGTGAGCACGAAATCGTGTTGGACGTGGCCTTGTTTCTCTGTGTCCAGTGGAAGGCGCTGCTGAGGCGAGCACACGTATATTTGATGGCACTCCAACTTCATGACACAAGACTTTCGTGGAGAGAAACCCTCCCCACAACGTGTTCCTCACCGTAGTGTATCGTACTTTCCGTCTCTTTCCTTTCGCACTACGTTGTAACAAGGTGCTTCCATCCGTAGGGAAAGAGCGGGTCGTCGACGGACGGCAAACCTCTAGATTTGTTCTTAGAGTTAACCATGGGGAGGCAATCCTCCTCATGCTTCCTCACATCATACATATCCATACTCATCCTTCTTCATGGAACGACAGGAGACACATTCGGGACGGACGGCTAACTCTTGGGTACGTCCCTCATGCCTTCACACCCACTACGGAAAACACTTTTATCTTCCTGAAACTGTAGGATAGCTGAGGGAGGACTTCTTCCCAAGCGGTTGGTCAAGCAACGTCCCAGGTGACGGCACATTCTCTATGCCTTCACACGTTCATGCCAGAATGCCGCTCATACGTAGGTGTATGGCTTTCCAGGATATCCTTCTCCCACTTGAAGGCATGACCTTTCCCCTCTGATCTCTCTCATACTCTTGAAAACATTCCTCACGGAACAAGATTTGAATTGGGAGAGACAATCTACACTGACCATTTCTGTGGCACAGGCATGGGGCACATGCCTTGCGCTGCCGCACTTACATTGGAATAGACAAGCATTTTCAGGGAAGATGTTCGTAGAAACACGGTTTCTCTGCACTGATGTTTCCTGAGACTGAAGTGCACGCCGCCTGTTTCGGATTCAACACATACCTGTTGTGACTATGTTTTCCCCGTGACGCCAGTCGTAAGCTCGAAGTCGGGTTTGACACAGACTTGTTTCGCGCAGTTGAGTCTGTGGCTTTCCTTTGGCGAACTCACATACATTTGGAAACCCCTTTTAGCGTCGTGACCCATGGTGTCCATTGAGCGAAGCCCTCCATACAAAGTTGTTCCACGAGGAAGGTATATCAGGCCTTTCCTCTGCTTCCTTTCACACTTGGCGTATGCCCGCCTCGATCCTTCGGAAAGGAGAAGGTAGACGAAGGACCGCTCCTCCACAGCATTGCTTTTTAGAATTAAGTGTAGAGCTCGTTCCTTACACTTCCTCCGATTTCCACACACACACCTCTCTAGGGGACAACTTGTTAGTTGGTGGTCACATTCGACCCACATGTCTCTTCACAATTCAGCGTATGGCACTTTCCTTACGCGTTCACACGAAGTCCTGAAAGCGCTTCTATCTTCCTGAAACAAGATTTGAGTTGAGAGAAGCTTTCGACACAACTCTTTCTCAAACAGTGGTATATGGCACAGGAGTTGTGCCTTCACTGGTAACGTTGGAAAGTTCTTCCATCTTTTTCCCTGCAGGTGGCAGTGGAAAGACTATTTCCCTACCGTTTTGTTCTTTGAGAGGTGAGTGTAAGACCCTTACCTTATATAGCAACACTCATCTCTCCAAAGGCTTCTTTCTTCAAGAACCCAGATGTTAGCACGAAAGCCTGTTGGACATGGACTCGTTTCTCAGAATTCAGTGTGAGGCTACTACTACTGAGGCTAGTCCACGTGCATTTGAAGACCCATCCACCTCCATGACACAGGACTTGATGGAGAGAAACCCTCCGCCCAACGGGTTCCTCCCTGTAGAGGATCGCGCGTTCCATCGCTTTTCGTTCACGCTAGGTTTCCCAAGCTGCTTCCATCCTTACGAAAAGAGGTGGTAGTCGAAGGACGGCAACCCTCGAGATTTGTTCTTAGAGTTTAACAGACGTATGCCATCTTCCTTACGCTTCCGCACATTATCCATGTCCATGCACATCTTTCTTCATGGCCACGACAGTAGGCCAATTCGAAGCGGAGAGCTACGTCGAGCCGATGTCCCTTACGCCTTCACACCCACTACGGAAAACACTTTCCTCTCACCGAAACGATATGATAGTTGAGGGAAGACTTCTTCACAAGTGGTTTCTCAAGCACCGTCACAGGGCCCATTCTAGGTGCCTGCACCATTTCATGCTAAAGTGCTTCTCATCCTTCCGTGTATGTCTTTCTTGACGGATTTCCTTCTCACACGTAAAACCGTGTCCTTTTCCATCTGCTCTCACTCCTACTCTTGAAAACACTTCTCACGGAACAGGATTTGAATGGCGACAGACTATCGACACTAAGGACTTCTGTAGCACAGGCATGGGGCCCATACATTGCGATTTCACACTTCCATGGGAAAAGCCTACCATTTTCAGGGAAGATGTTAGTAGACACACGGTTTCTCGGGAGTGGTGTTTCTTCAGACTGAAGAGCACTCCCTTCGTTTAGGATTCAACACGTACGTTTGGTGACTAGGGATTCCGCGGGAACCCAGTTGGAAGCTCGAAGTCGCGTTTGACAGAGACTTGCTTCGCAGAGATTCGTGTATGCCTTTCCTTTGGCGAAGGCGCCTACATTTGAACACCCTTCCATCGTCGTGACACATGGTGTTCGTTGAGAAATGCCCTCCATAAGAATTTGTTCCGCGAGTAAGGTAGATCTCTCTTCCTTCCCCTCCGGATTCTTTCACACTTTGCTTCAAGCCGCTTCGTTCCTTAGCAAAGCAGATGGCAGTCGAAGGAACGCACCGCCACAGCGTTGTTTCTTAGACTTAAGTGTATAGCACGTTCCTTACGCTTCCTCCCATTTCCAGACACACACCTCTCTAGGGGACTACTAGTGTGTTGGTGGTCACATTCGAGCCACATGTTTCTTCACCATTCAGCGTGTGGAATTTTCCTTGTGTTTTCACACAAAGTACTGACAACGCTTCGATCTTCCCGAAACAAGATCTGAGTTGGGAGAAGCTTTCGACACAAGTTCGTTCTCAAGCAGTGTTATATGGCACAGTACTTGTGCCTTCGCTTTTAACGTCGGAACCTTCCTCCATCTTCTTCCCTGGAGATGGTCGTGGAAAGGCGATTTCTCTACCGTTTTGTTCCTTGAGAGCTGAGTGTCAGACGCTTACACATACATCTCCAACGGCTTCATGCTTCCCGAACCAAGAGGTTAGCCCGAAATCGTGTTGGACGTGGCCTTGTTTCTCTGAGTTCAGTGGAAGGCGCTGCTGAGGCGAGCTCACGTACATTTGAAGGCCCTTCCAACGTCACGACACAAGACTTTCGTGGAGAGAAACCCTCCGCACAACGTGTTCCTCGCCGTAGTGTATCGCGCTTTCCGTCTCTTTGCGTTCGCACTAAGTTGTAACAAGGTGCTTCCACCCGTAGGGAAAGAGCTGGTCGTCGACGGACGGCAACCGTCTAGATTTGTTCTTAGAGTTAAACACCCGTAGGCCATCCTCCTTATGCTTCCTCACATCATACATTTCCATACTCATCCTTCTTCATGGAACGACAGTAGACACATTCGGAACGGACGGCTAACTCTAGGGTACGTCCCTCATGCCTTCACACCCACTAGGGAAAACACTTTTATCTTCCTGAAACAATATGATAGCTGAGGGAAGACTTCCTCACAAGCGGTTGGTCAAGCACCGTCACAGGGCACGGCACATTCTTTATGCCTTCACACGTTCCTACCAGAATGCCGCGCATACGTCGGTGTATGGCTTTCCAGGATTTCCTTCTCCCACTTGAAGGCATGACATTTCCCGTCTGCTCTCTTTCATACTCTTGGAAACATTCTTCACGGAACAAGATTTGAATCGGGAGAGACAATCTACACTAACTATTTCTGTGGCACAGGCCTGGGGCACATGCCTTGCGCTGCCACACTTCCACTGGAATAGACACGCATTTTCAGGGAAGATGTTAGAAGAAACACGGTTTCTCTGTTTCCTCAGACTGAAGTGCACGCCGCCTGTTTCGGATTCAACAAATACCTGTTGTGACTCTGATTTCCCCGTGACGCCAGTCGTAAGCTCGAAGTCGGGTTTGACTCAGACTTGTTTCGCGCAGTTGAGTCTGTGGCTTTCCTCTGGCGAACTCACATACATTTGCAAAACCCAACATGGCCCATGTTGCCCATTGGGAGAAGCCCTCCATAAATGTTGTTCCACGAGGAAGGTATATCAGGCTTTTCCTCCGCTTCCTTTCACACTTGGCGCAAGGCCGCTTCGATCCTTCGGAAAGGAGAAGGTAGACGAAGGACCGCACCGCCACAGCGTTGTTTCTTAGACTTAAGTGTATAGCACGTTCCTTACGCTTCCTCCCATTTCCAGACACACTCCTCTCTAGGGGACTCCTAGTGTGTTGGTGGTCACATTCGAGCCACATGTTTCTTCACCATTCAGCGTGTGGTGTTTTCCTTGTGTTTTCACACAAAGTACTGACAACGCTTCTATCTTCCCGAAACAAGATCTGAGTTGGGAGAAGCTTTCGACACAAGTTCGTTCTCAAGCAGTGGTATATGGCACTGTACTTGTCCCTTCGCTTTCAACGTCGGGACTTTCCTCCATCTTCTTCCCTGTAGATGGTCGTGGAAAGGCGATTTCTCTACCGTTTTGTTCCTTGAGAGCTTAGTGTCAGACACTTACACCTATATCTCCAAAGGCTTCATGCTTCCCGAACCAAGAGGTGAGCACGAAATCGTGTTGGACGTGGCCTTGTTTCTCTGTGTCCAGTGGAAGGCGCTGCTGAGGCGAGCACACGTATATTTGATGGCACTCCAACTTCATGACACAAGACTTTCGTGGAGAGAAACCCTCCCCACAACGTGTTCCTCACCGTAGTGTATCGTACTTTCCGTCTCTTTCCTTTCGCACTACGTTGTAACAAGGTGCTTCCATCCGTAGGGAAAGAGCGGGTCGTCGACGGACGGCAAACCTCTAGATTTGTTCTTAGAGTTAACCATGGGGAGGCAATCCTCCTCATGCTTCCTCACATCATACATATCCATACGCATCCTTCTTCATGGAACGACAGGAGACACATTCGGGACGGACGGCTAACTCTTGGGTACGTCCCTCATGCCTTCACACCCACTACGGAAAACACTTTTATCTTCCTGAAACTGTAGGATAGCTGAGGGAGGACTTCTTCCCAAGCGGTTGGTCAAGCAACGTCCCAGGTGACGGCACATTCTCTATGCCTTCACACGTTCATGCCAGAATGCCGCTCATACGTAGGTGTATGGCTTTCCAGGATATCCTTCTCCCACTTGAAGGCATGACCTTTCCCCTCTGATCTCTCTCATACTCTTGAAAACATTCCTCACGGAACAAGATTTGAATTGGGAGAGACAATCTACACTGACCATTTCTGTGGCACAGGCATGGGGCACATGCCTTGCGCTGCCGCACTTACATTGGAATAGACAAGCATTTTCAGGGAAGATGTTCGTAGAAACACGGTTTCTCTGCACTGATGTTTCCTGAGACTGAAGTGCACGCCGCCTGTTTCGGATTCAACACATACCTGTTGTGACTATGTTTTCCCCGTGACGCCAGTCGTAAGCTCGAAGTCGGGTTTGACACAGACTTGTTTCGCGCAGTTGAGTCTGTGGCTTTCCTTTGGCGAACTCACATACATTTGGAAACCCCTTTTAGCGTCGTGACCCATGGTGTCCATTGAGCGAAGCCCTCCATACAAAGTTGTTCCACGAGGAAGGTATATCAGGCCTTTCCTCTGCTTCCTTTCACACTTGGCGTATGCCCGCCTCGATCCTTCGGAAAGGAGAAGGTAGACGAAGGACCGCTCCTCCACAGCATTGCTTTTTAGAATTAAGTGTAGAGCTCGTTCCTTACACTTCCTCCGATTTCCACACACACACCTCTCTAGGGGACAACTTGTTAGTTGGTGGTCACATTCGACCCACATGTCTCTTCACAATTCAGCGTATGGCACTTTCCTTACGCGTTCACACGAAGTCCTGAAAGCGCTTCTATCTTCCTGAAACAAGATTTGAGTTGAGAGAAGCTTTCGACACAACTCTTTCTCAAACAGTGGTATATGGCACAGGAGTTGTGCCTTCACTGGTAACGTTGGAAAGTTCTTCCATCTTTTCCCCTGCAGGTGGCAGTGGAAAGACTATTTCCCTACCGTTTTGTTCTTTGAGAGGTGAGTGTAAGACCCTTACCTTATATAGCAACACTCATCTCTCCAAAGGCTTCTTTCTTCAAGAACCCAGATGTTAGCACGAAAGCCTGTTGGACATGGACTCGTTTCTCAGAATTCAGTGTGAGGCTACTACTACTGAGGCTAGTCCACGTGCATTTGAAGACCCATCCACCTCCATGACACAGGACTTGATGGAGAGAAACCCTCCGCCCAACGGGTTCCTCCCTGTAGAGGATCGCGCGTTCCATCGCTTTTCGTTCACGCTAGGTTTCCCAAGCTGCTTCCATCCTTACGAAAAGAGGTGGTAGTCGAAGGACGGCAACCCTCGAGATTTGTTCTTAGAGTTTAACAGACGTATGCCATCTTCCTTACGCTTCCGCACATTATCCATGTCCATGCACATCTTTCTTCATGGCCAC
Organism: Eumetopias jubatus; assembly: GCF_037043125.1. Lineage (NCBI taxonomy): Eukaryota > Metazoa > Chordata > Mammalia > Carnivora > Otariidae > Eumetopias > Eumetopias jubatus. Next base: position 121,513 of record NW_028275024.1, read on the forward strand.
GACAGTAGGCCAATTCGAAGCGGAGAGCTACGTCGAGCCGATGTCCCTTACGCCTTCACACCCACTACGGAAAACACTTTCCTCTCACCGAAACGATATGATAGTTGAGGGAAGACTTCTTCACAAGTGGTTTCTCAAGCACCGTCACAGGGCCCATTCTAGGTGCCTGCACCATTTCATGCTAAAGTGCTTCTCATCCTTCCGTGTATGTCTTTCTTGACGGATTTCCTTCTCACACGTAAAACCGTGTCCTTTTCCATCTGCTCTCACTCCTACTCTTGAAAACACTTCTCACGGAACAGGATTTGAATGGCGACAGACTATCGACACTAAGGACTTCTGTAGCACAGGCATGGGGCCCATACATTGCGATTTCACACTTCCATGGGAAAAGCCTACCATTTTCAGGGAAGATGTTAGTAGACACACGGTTTCTCGGGAGTGGTGTTTCTTCAGACTGAAGAGCACTCCCTTCGTTTAGGATTCAACACGTACGTTTGGTGACTAGGGATTCCGCGGGAACCCAGTTGGAAGCTCGAAGTCGCGTTTGACAGAGACTTGCTTCGCAGAGATTCGTGTATGCCTTTCCTTTGGCGAAGGCGCCTACATTTGAACACCCTTCCATCGTCGTGACACATGGTGTTCGTTGAGAAATGCCCTCCATAAGAATTTGTTCCGCGAGTAAGGTAGATCTCTCTTCCTTCCCCTCCGGATTCTTTCACACTTTGCTTCAAGCCGCTTCGTTCCTTAGCAAAGCAGATGGCAGTCGAAGGAACGCACCGCCACAGCGTTGTTTCTTAGACTTAAGTGTATAGCACGTTCCTTACGCTTCCTCCCATTTCCAGACACACACCTCTCTAGGGGACTACTAGTGTGTTGGTGGTCACATTCGAGCCACATGTTTCTTCACCATTCAGCGTGTGGAATTTTCCTTGTGTTTTCACACAAAGTACTGACAACGCTTCGATCTTCCCGAAACAAGATCTGAGTTGGGAGAAGCTTTCGACACAAGTTCGTTCTCAAGCAGTGTTATATGGCACAGTACTTGTGCCTTCGCTTTTAACGTCGGAACCTTCCTCCATCTTCTTCCCTGGAGATGGTCGTGGAAAGGCGATTTCTCTACCGTTTTGTTCCTTGAGAGCTGAGTGTCAGACGCTTACACATACATCTCCAACGGCTTCATGCTTCCCGAACCAAGAGGTTAGCCCGAAATCGTGTTGGACGTGGCCTTGTTTCTCTGAGTTCAGTGGAAGGCGCTGCTGAGGCGAGCTCACGTACATTTGAAGGCCCTTCCAACGTCACGACACAAGACTTTCGTGGAGAGAAACCCTCCGCACAACGTGTTCCTCGCCGTAGTGTATCGCGCTTTCCGTCTCTTTGCGTTCGCACTAAGTTGTAACAAGGTGCTTCCACCCGTAGGGAAAGAGCTGGTCGTCGACGGACGGCAACCGTCTAGATTTGTTCTTAGAGTTAAACACCCGTAGGCCATCCTCCTTATGCTTCCTCACATCATACATTTCCATACTCATCCTTCTTCATGGAACGACAGTAGACACATTCGGAACGGACGGCTAACTCTAGGGTACGTCCCTCATGCCTTCACACCCACTAGGGAAAACACTTTTATCTTCCTGAAACAATATGATAGCTGAGGGAAGACTTCCTCACAAGCGGTTGGTCAAGCACCGTCACAGGGCACGGCACATTCTTTATGCCTTCACACGTTCCTACCAGAATGCCGCGCATACGTCGGTGTATGGCTTTCCAGGATTTCCTTCTCCCACTTGAAGGCATGACATTTCCCGTCTGCTCTCTTTCATACTCTTGGAAACATTCTTCACGGAACAAGATTTGAATCGGGAGAGACAATCTACACTAACTATTTCTGTGGCACAGGCCTGGGGCACATGCCTTGCGCTGCCACACTTCCACTGGAATAGACACGCATTTTCAGGGAAGATGTTAGAAGAAACACGGTTTCTCTGTTTCCTCAGACTGAAGTGCACGCCGCCTGTTTCGGATTCAACAAATACCTGTTGTGACTCTGATTTCCCCGTGACGCCAGTCGTAAGCTCGAAGTCGGGTTTGACTCAGACTTGTTTCGCGCAGTTGAGTCTGTGGCTTTCCTCTGGCGAACTCACATACATTTGCAAAACCCAACATGGCCCATGTTGCCCATTGGGAGAAGCCCTCCATAAATGTTGTTCCACGAGGAAGGTATATCAGGCTTTTCCTCCGCTTCCTTTCACACTTGGCGCAAGGCCGCTTCGATCCTTCGGAAAGGAGAAGGTAGACGAAGGACCGCACCGCCACAGCGTTGTTTCTTAGACTTAAGTGTATAGCACGTTCCTTACGCTTCCTCCCATTTCCAGACACACTCCTCTCTAGGGGACTCCTAGTGTGTTGGTGGTCACATTCGAGCCACATGTTTCTTCACCATTCAGCGTGTGGTGTTTTCCTTGTGTTTTCACACAAAGTACTGACAACGCTTCTATCTTCCCGAAACAAGATCTGAGTTGGGAGAAGCTTTCGACACAAGTTCGTTCTCAAGCAGTGGTATATGGCACTGTACTTGTCCCTTCGCTTTCAACGTCGGGACTTTCCTCCATCTTCTTCCCTGTAGATGGTCGTGGAAAGGCGATTTCTCTACCGTTTTGTTCCTTGAGAGCTTAGTGTCAGACACTTACACCTATATCTCCAAAGGCTTCATGCTTCCCGAACCAAGAGGTGAGCACGAAATCGTGTTGGACGTGGCCTTGTTTCTCTGTGTCCAGTGGAAGGCGCTGCTGAGGCGAGCACACGTATATTTGATGGCACTCCAACTTCATGACACAAGACTTTCGTGGAGAGAAACCCTCCCCACAACGTGTTCCTCACCGTAGTGTATCGTACTTTCCGTCTCTTTCCTTTCGCACTACGTTGTAACAAGGTGCTTCCATCCGTAGGGAAAGAGCGGGTCGTCGACGGACGGCAAACCTCTAGATTTGTTCTTAGAGTTAACCATGGGGAGGCAATCCTCCTCATGCTTCCTCACATCATACATATCCATACGCATCCTTCTTCATGGAACGACAGGAGACACATTCGGGACGGACGGCTAACTCTTGGGTACGTCCCTCATGCCTTCACACCCACTACGGAAAACACTTTTATCTTCCTGAAACTGTAGGATAGCTGAGGGAGGACTTCTTCCCAAGCGGTTGGTCAAGCAACGTCCCAGGTGACGGCACATTCTCTATGCCTTCACACGTTCATGCCAGAATGCCGCTCATACGTAGGTGTATGGCTTTCCAGGATATCCTTCTCCCACTTGAAGGCATGACCTTTCCCCTCTGATCTCTCTCATACTCTTGAAAACATTCCTCACGGAACAAGATTTGAATTGGGAGAGACAATCTACACTGACCATTTCTGTGGCACAGGCATGGGGCACATGCCTTGCGCTGCCGCACTTACATTGGAATAGACAAGCATTTTCAGGGAAGATGTTCGTAGAAACACGGTTTCTCTGCACTGATGTTTCCTGAGACTGAAGTGCACGCCGCCTGTTTCGGATTCAACACATACCTGTTGTGACTATGTTTTCCCCGTGACGCCAGTCGTAAGCTCGAAGTCGGGTTTGACACAGACTTGTTTCACGCAGTTGAGTCTGTGGCTTTCCTTTGGCGAACTCACATACATTTGGAAACCCCTTTTAGCGTCGTGACCCATGGTGTCCATTGAGCGAAGCCCTCCATACAAAGTTGTTCCACGAGGAAGGTATATCAGGCCTTTCCTCTGCTTCCTTTCACACTTGGCGTATGCCCGCCTCGATCCTTCGGAAAGGAGAAGGTAGACGAAGGACCGCTCCTCCACAGCATTGCTTTTTAGAATTAAGTGTAGAGCTCGTTCCTTACACTTCCTCCGATTTCCACACACACACCTCTCTAGGGGACAACTTGTTAGTTGGTGGTCACATTCGACCCACATGTCTCTTCACAATTCAGCGTATGGCACTTTCCTTACGCGTTCACACGAAGTCCTGAAAGCGCTTCTATCTTCCTGAAACAAGATTTGAGTTGAGAGAAGCTTTCGACACAACTCTTTCTCAAACAGTGGTATATGGCACAGGAGTTGTGCCTTCACTGGTAACGTTGGAAAGTTCTTCCATCTTTTCCCCTGCAGGTGGCAGTGGAAAGACTATTTCCCTACCGTTTTGTTCTTTGAGAGGTGAGTGTAAGACCCTTACCTTATATAGCAACACTCATCTCTCCAAAGGCTTCTTTCTTCAAGAACCCAGATGTTAGCACGAAAGCCTGTTGGACATGGACTCGTTTCTCAGAATTCAGTGTGAGGCTACTACTACTGAGGCTAGTCCACGTGCATTTGAAGACCCATCCACCTCCATGACACAGGACTTGATGGAGAGAAACCCTCCGCCCAACGGGTTCCTCCCTGTAGAGGATCGCGCGTTCCATCGCTTTTCGTTCACGCTAGGTTTCCCAAGCTGCTTCCATCCTTACGAAAAGAGGTGGTAGTCGAAGGACGGCAACCCTCGAGATTTGTTCTTAGAGTTTAACAGACGTATGCCATCTTCCTTACGCTTCCGCACATTATCCATGTCCATGCACATCTTTCTTCATGGCCACGACAGTAGGCCAATTCGAAGCGGAGAGCTACGTCGAGCCGATGTCCCTTACGCCTTCACACCCACTACGGAAAACACTTTCCTCTCACCGAAACGATATGATAGTTGAGGGAAGACTTCTTCACAAGTGGTTTCTCAAGCACCGTCACAGGGCCCATTCTAGGTGCCTGCACCATTTCATGCTAAAGTGCTTCTCATCCTTCCGTGTATGTCTTTCTTGACGGATTTCCTTCTCACACGTAAAACCGTGTCCTTTTCCATCTGCTCTCACTCCTACTCTTGAAAACACTTCTCACGGAACAGGATTTGAATGGCGACAGACTATCGACACTAAGGACTTCTGTAGCACAGGCATGGGGCCCATACATTGCGATTTCACACTTCCATGGGAAAAGCCTACCATTTTCAGGGAAGATGTTAGTAGACACACGGTTTCTCGGGAGTGGTGTTTCTTCAGACTGAAGAGCACTCCCTTCGTTTAGGATTCAACACGTACGTTTGGTGACTAGGGATTCCGCGGGAACCCAGTTGGAAGCTCGAAGTCGCGTTTGACAGAGACTTGCTTCGCAGAGATTCGTGTATGCCTTTCCTTTGGCGAAGGCGCCTACATTTGAACACCCTTCCATCGTCGTGACACATGGTGTTCGTTGAGAAATGCCCTCCATAAGAATTTGTTCCGCGAGTAAGGTAGATCTCTCTTCCTTCCCCTCCGGATTCTTTCACACTTTGCTTCAAGCCGCTTCGTTCCTTAGCAAAGCAGATGGCAGTCGAAGGAACGCACCGCCACAGCGTTGTTTCTTAGACTTAAGTGTATAGCACGTTCCTTACGCTTCCTCCCATTTCCAGACACACACCTCTCTAGGGGACTGCTAGTGTGTTGGTGGTCACATTCGAGCCACATGTTTCTTCACCATTCAGCGTGTGGAATTTTCCTTGTGTTTTCACACAAAGTACTGACAACGCTTCGATCTTCCCGAAACAAGATCTGAGTTGGGAGAAGCTTTCGACACAAGTTCGTTCTCAAGCAGTGTTATATGGCACAGTACTTGTGCCTTCGCTTTTAACGTCGGAACCTTCCTCCATCTTCTTCCCTGGAGATGGTCGTGGAAAGGCGATTTCTCTACCGTTTTGTTCCTTGAGAGCTGAGTGTCAGACGCTTACACATACATCTCCAACGGCTTCATGCTTCCCGAACCAAGAGGTTAGCCCGAAATCGTGTTGGACGTGGCCTTGTTTCTCTGAGTTCAGTGGAAGGCGCTGCTGAGGCGAGCTCACGTACATTTGAAGGCCCTTCCAACGTCACGACACAAGACTTTCGTGGAGAGAAACCCTCCGCACAACGTGTTCCTCGCCGGAGTGTATCGCGCTTTCCGTCTCTTTGCGTTCGCACTAAGTTGTAACAAGGTGCTTCCACCCGTAGGGAAAGAGCTGGTCGTCGACGGACGGCAACCGTCTAGATTTGTTCTTAGAGTTAAACACCCGTAGGCCATCCTCCTTATGCTTCCTCACATCATACATTTCCATACTCATCCTTCTTCATGGAACGACAGTAGACACATTCGGAACGGACGGCTAACTCTAGGGTACGTCCCTCATGCCTTCACACCCACTAGGGAAAACACTTTTATCTTCCTGAAACAATATGATAGCTGAGGGAAGACTTCCTCACAAGCGGTTGGTCAAGCACCGTCACAGGGCACGGCACATTCTTTATGCCTTCACACGTTCCTACCAGAATGCCGCGCATACGTCGGTGTATGGCTTTCCAGGATTTCCTTCTCCCACTTGAAGGCATGACATTTCCCGTCTGCTCTCTTTCATACTCTTGGAAACATTCTTCACGGAACAAGATTTGAATCGGGAGAGACAATCTACACTAACTATTTCTGTGGCACAGGCCTGGGGCACATGCCTTGCGCTGCCACACTTCCACTGGAATAGACACGCATTTTCAGGGAAGATGTTAGAAGAAACACGGTTTCTCTGTTTCCTCAGACTGAAGTGCACGCCGCCTGTTTCGGATTCAACAAATACCTGTTGTGACTCTGATTTCCCCGTGACGCCAGTCGTAAGCTCGAAGTCGGGTTTGACTCAGACTTGTTTCGCGCAGTTGAGTCTGTGGCTTTCCTCTGGCGAACTCACATACATTTGCAAAACCCAACATGGCCCATGTTGCCCATTGGGAGAAGCCCTCCATAAATGTTGTTCCACGAGGAAGGTATATCAGGCTTTTCCTCCGCTTCCTTTCACACTTGGCGCAAGGCCGCTTCGATCCTTCGGAAAGGAGAAGGTAGACGAAGGACCGCACCGCCACAGCGTTGTTTCTTAGACTTAAGTGTATAGCACGTTCCTTACGCTTCCTCCCATTTCCAGACACACTCCTCTCTAGGGGACTCCTAGTGTGTTGGTGGTCACATTCGAGCCACATGTTTCTTCACCATTCAGCGTGTGGTGTTTTCCTTGTGTTTTCACACAAAGTACTGACAACGCTTCTATCTTCCCGAAACAAGATCTGAGTTGGGAGAAGCTTTCGACACAAGTTCGTTCTCAAGCAGTGGTATATGGCACTGTACTTGTCCCTTCGCTTTCAACGTCGGGACTTTCCTCCATCTTCTTCCCTGTAGATGGTCGTGGAAAGGCGATTTCTCTACCGTTTTGTTCCTTGAGAGCTTAGTGTCAGACACTTACACCTATATCTCCAAAGGCTTCATGCTTCCCGAACCAAGAGGTGAGCACGAAATCGTGTTGGACGTGGCCTTGTTTCTCTGTGTCCAGTGGAAGGCGCTGCTGAGGCGAGCACACGTATATTTGATGGCACTCCAACTTCATGACACAAGACTTTCGTGGAGAGAAACCCTCCCCACAACGTGTTCCTCACCGTAGTGTATCGTACTTTCCGTCTCTTTCCTTTCGCACTACGTTGTAACAAGGTGCTTCCATCCGTAGGGAAAGAGCGGGTCGTCGACGGACGGCAAACCTCTAGATTTGTTCTTAGAGTTAACCATGGGGAGGCAATCCTCCTCATGCTTCCTCACATCATACATATCCATACGCATCCTTCTTCATGGAACGACAGGAGACACATTCGGGACGGACGGCTAACTCTTGGGTACGTCCCTCATGCCTTCACACCCACTACGGAAAACACTTTTATCTTCCTGAAACTGTAGGATAGCTGAGGGAGGACTTCTTCCCAAGCGGTTGGTCAAGCAACGTCCCAGGTGACGGCACATTCTCTATGCCTTCACACGTTCATGCCAGAATGCCGCTCATACGTAGGTGTATGGCTTTCCAGGATATCCTTCTCCCACTTGAAGGCATGACCTTTCCCCTCTGATCTCTCTCATACTCTTGAAAACATTCCTCACGGAACAAGATTTGAATTGGGAGAGACAATCTACACTGACCATTTCTGTGGCACAGGCATGGGGCACATGCCTTGCGCTGCCGCACTTACATTGGAATAGACAAGCATTTTCAGGGAAGATGTTCGTAGAAACACGGTTTCTCTGCACTGATGTTTCCTGAGACTGAAGTGCACGCCGCCTGTTTCGGATTCAACACATACCTGTTGTGACTATGTTTTCCCCGTGACGCCAGTCGTAAGCTCGAAGTCGGGTTTGACACAGACTTGTTTCGCGCAGTTGAGTCTGTGGCTTTCCTTTGGCGAACTCACATACATTTGGAAACCCCTTTTAGCGTCGTGACCCATGGTGTCCATTGAGCGAAGCCCTCCATACAAAGTTGTTCCACGAGGAAGGTATATCAGGCCTTTCCTCTGCTTCCTTTCACACTTGGCGTATGCCCGCCTCGATCCTTCGGAAAGGAGAAGGTAGACGAAGGACCGCTCCTCCACAGCATTGCTTTTTAGAATTAAGTGTAGAGCTCGTTCCTTACACTTCCTCCGATTTCCACACACACACCTCTCTAGGGGACAACTTGTTAGTTGGTGGTCACATTCGACCCACATGTCTCTTCACAATTCAGCGTATGGCACTTTCCTTACGCGTTCACACGAAGTCCTGAAAGCGCTTCTATCTTCCTGAAACAAGATTTGAGTTGAGAGAAGCTTTCGACACAACTCTTTCTCAAACAGTGGTATATGGCACAGGAGTTGTGCCTTCACTGGTAACGTTGGAAAGTTCTTCCATCTTTTTCCCTGCAGGTGGCAGTGGAAAGACTATTTCCCTACCGTTTTGTTCTTTGAGAGGTGAGTGTAAGACCCTTACCTTATATAGCAACACTCATCTCTCCAAAGGCTTCTTTCTTCAAGAACCCAGATGTTAGCACGAAAGCCTGTTGGACATGGACTCGTTTCTCAGAATTCAGTGTGAGGCTACTACTACTGAGGCTAGTCCACGTGCATTTGAAGACCCATCCACCTCCATGACACAGGACTTGATGGAGAGAAACCCTCCGCCCAACGGGTTCCTCCCTGTAGAGGATCGCGCGTTCCATCGCTTTTCGTTCACGCTAGGTTTCCCAAGCTGCTTCCATCCTTACGAAAAGAGGTGGTAGTCGAAGGACGGCAACCCTCGAGATTTGTTCTTAGAGTTTAACAGACGTATGCCATCTTCCTTACGCTTCCGCACATTATCCATGTCCATGCACATCTTTCTTCATGGCCACGACAGTAGGCCAATTCGAAGCGGAGAGCTACGTCGAGCCGATGTCCCTTACGCCTTCACACCCACTACGGAAAACACTTTCCTCTCACCGAAACGATATGATAGTTGAGGGAAGACTTCTTCACAAGTGGTTTCTCAAGCACCGTCACAGGGCCCATTCTAGGTGCCTGCACCATTTCATGCTAAAGTGCTTCTCATCCTTCCGTGTATGTCTTTCTTGACGGATTTCCTTCTCACACGTAAAACCGTGTCCTTTTCCATCTGCTCTCACTCCTACTCTTGAAAACACTTCTCACGGAACAGGATTTGAATGGCGACAGACTATCGACACTAAGGACTTCTGTAGCACAGGCATGGGGCCCATACATTGCGATTTCACACTTCCATGGGAAAAGCCTACCATTTTCAGGGAAGATGTTAGTAGACACACGGTTTCTCGGGAGTGGTGTTTCTTCAGACTGAAGAGCACTCCCTTCGTTTAGGATTCAACACGTACGTTTGGTGACTAGGGATTCCGCGGGAACCCAGTTGGAAGCTCGAAGTCGCGTTTGACAGAGACTTGCTTCGCAGAGATTCGTGTATGCCTTTCCTTTGGCGAAGGCGCCTACATTTGAACACCCTTCCATCGTCGTGACACATGGTGTTCGTTGAGAAATGCCCTCCATAAGAATTTGTTCCGCGAGTAAGGTAGATCTCTCTTCCTTCCCCTCCGGATTCTTTCACACTTTGCTTCAAGCCGCTTCGTTCCTTAGCAAAGCAGATGGCAGTCGAAGGAACGCACCGCCACAGCGTTGTTTCTTAGACTTAAGTGTATAGCACGTTCCTTACGCTTCCTCCCATTTCCAGACACACACCTCTCTAGGGGACTGCTAGTGTGTTGGTGGTCACATTCGAGCCACATGTTTCTTCACCATTCAGCGTGTGGAATTTTCCTTGTGTTTTCACACAAAGTACTGACAACGCTTCGATCTTCCCGAAACAAGATCTGAGTTGGGAGAAGCTTTCGACACAAGTTCGTTCTCAAGCAGTGTTATATGGCACAGTACTTGTGCCTTCGCTTTTAACGTCGGAACCTTCCTCCATCTTCTTCCCTGGAGATGGTCGTGGAAAGGCGATTTCTCTACCGTTTTGTTCCTTGAGAGCTGAGTGTCAGACGCTTACACATACATCTCCAACGGCTTCATGCTTCCCGAACCAAGAGGTTAGCCCGAAATCGTGTTGGACGTGGCCTTGTTTCTCTGAGTTCAGTGGAAGGCGCTGCTGAGGCGAGCTCACGTACATTTGAAGGCCCTTCCAACGTCACGACACAAGACTTTCGTGGAGAGAAACCCTCCGCACAACGTGTTCCTCGCCGGAGTGTATCGCGCTTTCCGTCTCTTTGCGTTCGCACTAAGTTGTAACAAGGTGCTTCCACCCGTAGGGAAAGAGCTGGTCGTCGACGGACGGCAACCGTCTAGATTTGTTCTTAGAGTTAAACACCCGTAGGCCATCCTCCTTATGCTTCCTCACATCATACATTTCCATACTCATCCTTCTTCATGGAACGACAGTAGACACATTCGGAACGGACGGCTAACTCTAGGGTACGTCCCTCATGCCTTCACACCCACTAGGGAAAACACTTTTATCTTCCTGAAACAATATGATAGCTGAGGGAAGACTTCCTCACAAGCGGTTGGTCAAGCACCGTCACAGGGCACGGCACATTCTTTATGCCTTCACACGTTCCTACCAGAATGCCGCGCATACGTCGGTGTATGGCTTTCCAGGATTTCCTTCTCCCACTTGAAGGCATGACATTTCCCGTCTGCTCTCTTTCATACTCTTGGAAACATTCTTCACGGAACAAGATTTGAATCGGGAGAGACAATCTACACTAACTATTTCTGTGGCACAGGCCTGGGGCACATGCCTTGCGCTGCCACACTTCCACTGGAATAGACACGCATTTTCAGGGAAGATGTTAGAAGAAACACGGTTTCTCTGTTTCCTCAGACTGAAGTGCACGCCGCCTGTTTCGGATTCAACAAATACCTGTTGTGACTCTGATTTCCCCGTGACGCCAGTCGTAAGCTCGAAGTCGGGTTTGACTCAGACTTGTTTCGCGCAGTTGAGTCTGTGGCTTTCCTCTGGCGAACTCACATACATTTGCAAAACCCAACATGGCCCATGTTGCCCATTGGGAGAAGCCCTCCATAAATGTTGTTCCACGAGGAAGGTATATCAGGCTTTTCCTCCGCTTCCTTTCACACTTGGCGCAAGGCCGCTTCGATCCTTCGGAAAGGAGAAGGTAGACGAAGGACCGCACCGCCACAGCGTTGTTTCTTAGACTTAAGTGTATAGCACGTTCCTTACGCTTCCTCCCATTTCCAGACACACTCCTCTCTAGGGGACTCCTAGTGTGTTGGTGGTCACATTCGAGCCACATGTTTCTTCACCATTCAGCGTGTGGTGTTTTCCTTGTGTTTTCACACAAAGTACTGACAACGCTTCTATCTTCCCGAAACAAGATCTGAGTTGGGAGAAGCTTTCGACACAAGTTCGTTCTCAAGCAGTGGTATATGGCACTGTACTTGTCCCTTCGCTTTCAACGTCGGGACTTTCCTCCATCTTCTTCCCTGTAGATGGTCGTGGAAAGGCGATTTCTCTACCGTTTTGTTCCTTGAGAGCTTAGTGTCAGACACTTACACCTATATCTCCAAAGGCTTCATGCTTCCCGAACCAAGAGGTGAGCACGAAATCGTGTTGGACGTGGCCTTGTTTCTCTGTGTCCAGTGGAAGGCGCTGCTGAGGCGAGCACACGTATATTTGATGGCACTCCAACTTCATGACACAAGACTTTCGTGGAGAGAAACCCTCCCCACAACGTGTTCCTCACCGTAGTGTATCGTACTTTCCGTCTCTTTCCTTTCGCACTACGTTGTAACAAGGTGCTTCCATCCGTAGGGAAAGAGCGGGTCGTCGACGGACGGCAAACCTCTAGATTTGTTCTTAGAGTTAACCATGGGGAGGCAATCCTCCTCATGCTTCCTCACATCATACATATCCATACGCATCCTTCTTCATGGAACGACAGGAGACACATTCGGGACGGACGGCTAACTCTTGGGTACGTCCCTCATGCCTTCACACCCACTACGGAAAACACTTTTATCTTCCTGAAACTGTAGGATAGCTGAGGGAGGACTTCTTCCCAAGCGGTTGGTCAAGCAACGTCCCAGGTGACGGCACATTCTCTATGCCTTCACACGTTCATGCCAGAATGCCGCTCATACGTAGGTGTATGGCTTTCCAGGATATCCTTCTCCCACTTGAAGGCATGACCTTTCCCCTCTGATCTCTCTCATACTCTTGAAAACATTCCTCACGGAACAAGATTTGAATTGGGAGAGACAATCTACACTGACCATTTCTGTGGCACAGGCATGGGGCACATGCCTTGCGCTGCCGCACTTACATTGGAATAGACAAGCATTTTCAGGGAAGATGTTCGTAGAAACACGGTTTCTCTGCACTGATGTTTCCTGAGACTGAAGTGCACGCCGCCTGTTTCGGATTCAACACATACCTGTTGTGACTATGTTTTCCCCGTGACGCCAGTCGTAAGCTCGAAGTCGGGTTTGACACAGACTTGTTTCGCGCAGTTGAGTCTGTGGCTTTCCTTTGGCGAACTCACATACATTTGGAAACCCCTTTTAGCGTCGTGACCCATGGTGTCCATTGAGCGAAGCCCTCCATACAAAGTTGTTCCACGAGGAAGGTATATCAGGCCTTTCCTCTGCTTCCTTTCACACTTGGCGTATGCCCGCCTCGATCCTTCGGAAAGGAGAAGGTAGACGAAGGACCGCTCCTCCACAGCATTGCTTTTTAGAATTAAGTGTAGAGCTCGTTCCTTACACTTCCTCCGATTTCCACACACACACCTCTCTAGGGGACAACTTGTTAGTTGGTGGTCACATTCGACCCACATGTCTCTTCACAATTCAGCATATGGCACTTTCCTTACGCGTTCACACGAAGTCCTGAAAGCGCTTCTATCTTCCTGAAACAAGATTTGAGTTGAGAGAAGCTTTCGACACAACTCTTTCTCAAACAGTGGTATATGGCACAGGAGTTGTGCCTTCACTGGTAACGTTGGAAAGTTCTTCCATCTTTTCCCCTGCAGGTGGCAGTGGAAAGACTATTTCCCTACCGTTTTGTTCTTTGAGAGGTGAGTGTAAGACCCTTACCTTATATAGCAACACTCATCTCTCCAAAGGCTTCTTTCTTCAAGAACCCAGATGTTAGCACGAAAGCCTGTTGGACATGGACTCGTTTCTCAGAATTCAGTGTGAGGCTACTACTACTGAGGCTAGTCCACGTGCATTTGAAGACCCATCCACCTCCATGACACAGGACTTGATGGAGAGAAACCCTCCGCCCAACGGGTTCCTCCCTGTAGAGGATCGCGCGTTCCATCGCTTTTCGTTCACGCTAGGTTTCCCAAGCTGCTTCCATCCTTACGAAAAGAGGTGGTAGTCGAAGGACGGCAACCCTCGAGATTTGTTCTTAGAGTTTAACAGACGTATGCCATCTTCCTTACGCTTCCGCACATTATCCATGTCCATGCACATCTTTCTTCATGGCCACGACAGTAGGCCAATTCGAAGCGGAGAGCTACGTCGAGCCGATGTCCCTTACGCCTTCACACCCACTACGGAAAACACTTTCCTCTCACCGAAACGATATGATAGTTGAGGGAAGACTTCTTCACAAGTGGTTTCTCAAGCACCGTCACAGGGCCCATTCTAGGTGCCTGCACCATTTCATGCTAAAGTGCTTCTCATCCTTCCGTGTATGTCTTTCTTGACGGATTTCCTTCTCACACGTAAAACCGTGTCCTTTTCCATCTGCTCTCACTCCTACTCTTGAAAACACTTCTCACGGAACAGGATTTGAATGGCGACAGACTATCGACACTAAGGACTTCTGTAGCACAGGCATGGGGCCCATACATTGCGATTTCACACTTCCATGGGAAAAGCCTACCATTTTCAGGGAAGATGTTAGTAGACACACGGTTTCTCGGGAGTGGTGTTTCTTCAGACTGAAGAGCACTCCCTTCGTTTAGGATTCAACACGTACGTTTGGTGACTAGGGATTCCGCGGGAACCCAGTTGGAAGCTCGAAGTCGCGTTTGACAGAGACTTGCTTCGCAGAGATTCGTGTATGCCTTTCCTTTGGCGAAGGCGCCTACATTTGAACACCCTTCCATCGTCGTGACACATGGTGTTCGTTGAGAAATGCCCTCCATAAGAATTTGTTCCGCGAGTAAGGTAGATCTCTCTTCCTTCCCCTCCGGATTCTTTCACACTTTGCTTCAAGCCGCTTCGTTCCTTAGCAAAGCAGATGGCAGTCGAAGGAACGCACCGCCACAGCGTTGTTTCTTAGACTTAAGTGTATAGCACGTTCCTTACGCTTCCTCCCATTTCCAGACACACACCTCTCTAGGGGACTGCTAGTGTGTTGGTGGTCACATTCGAGCCACATGTTTCTTCACCATTCAGCGTGTGGAATTTTCCTTGTGTTTTCACACAAAGTACTGACAACGCTTCGATCTTCCCGAAACAAGATCTGAGTTGGGAGAAGCTTTCGACACAAGTTCGTTCTCAAGCAGTGTTATATGGCACAGTACTTGTGCCTTCGCTTTTAACGTCGGAACCTTCCTCCATCTTCTTCCCTGGAGATGGTCGTGGAAAGGCGATTTCTCTACCGTTTTGTTCCTTGAGAGCTGAGTGTCAGACGCTTACACATACATCTCCAACGGCTTCATGCTTCCCGAACCAAGAGGTTAGCCCGAAATCGTGTTGGACGTGGCCTTGTTTCTCTGAGTTCAGTGGAAGGCGCTGCTGAGGCGAGCTCACGTACATTTGAAGGCCCTTCCAACGTCACGACACAAGACTTTCGTGGAGAGAAACCCTCCGCACAACGTGTTCCTCGCCGGAGTGTATCGCGCTTTCCGTCTCTTTGCGTTCGCACTAAGTTGTAACAAGGTGCTTCCACCCGTAGGGAAAGAGCTGGTCGTCGACGGACGGCAACCGTCTAGATTTGTTCTTAGAGTTAAACACCCGTAGGCCATCCTCCTTATGCTTCCTCACATCATACATTTCCATACTCATCCTTCTTCATGGAACGACAGTAGACACATTCGGAACGGACGGCTAACTCTAGGGTACGTCCCTCATGCCTTCACACCCACTAGGGAAAACACTTTTATCTTCCTGAAACAATATGATAGCTGAGGGAAGACTTCCTCACAAGCGGTTGGTCAAGCACCGTCACAGGGCACGGCACATTCTTTATGCCTTCACACGTTCCTACCAGAATGCCGCGCATACGTCGGTGTATGGCTTTCCAGGATTTCCTTCTCCCACTTGAAGGCATGACATTTCCCGTCTGCTCTCTTTCATACTCTTGGAAACATTCTTCACGGAACAAGATTTGAATCGGGAGAGACAATCTACACTAACTATTTCTGTGGCACAGGCCTGGGGCACATGCCTTGCGCTGCCACACTTCCACTGGAATAGACACGCATTTTCAGGGAAGATGTTAGAAGAAACACGGTTTCTCTGTTTCCTCAGACTGAAGTGCACGCCGCCTGTTTCGGATTCAACAAATACCTGTTGTGACTCTGATTTCCCCGTGACGCCAGTCGTAAGCTCGAAGTCGGGTTTGACTCAGACTTGTTTCGCGCAGTTGAGTCTGTGGCTTTCCTCTGGCGAACTCACATACATTTGCAAAACCCAACATGGCCCATGTTGCCCATTGGGAGAAGCCCTCCATAAATGTTGTTCCACGAGGAAGGTATATCAGGCTTTTCCTCCGCTTCCTTTCACACTTGGCGCAAGGCCGCTTCGATCCTTCGGAAAGGAGAAGGTAGACGAAGGACCGCACCGCCACAGCGTTGTTTCTTAGACTTAAGTGTATAGCACGTTCCTTACGCTTCCTCCCATTTCCAGACACACTCCTCTCTAGGGGACTCCTAGTGTGTTGGTGGTCACATTCGAGCCACATGTTTCTTCACCATTCAGCGTGTGGTGTTTTCCTTGTGTTTTCACACAAAGTACTGACAACGCTTCTATCTTCCCGAAACAAGATCTGAGTTGGGAGAAGCTTTCGACACAAGTTCGTTCTCAAGCAGTGGTATATGGCACTGTACTTGTCCCTTCGCTTTCAACGTCGGGACTTTCCTCCATCTTCTTCCCTGTAGATGGTCGTGGAAAGGCGATTTCTCTACCGTTTTGTTCCTTGAGAGCTTAGTGTCAGACACTTACACCTATATCTCCAAAGGCTTCATGCTTCCCGAACCAAGAGGTGAGCACGAAATCGTGTTGGACGTGGCCTTGTTTCTCTGTGTCCAGTGGAAGGCGCTGCTGAGGCGAGCACACGTATATTTGATGGCACTCCAACTTCATGACACAAGACTTTCGTGGAGAGAAACCCTCCCCACAACGTGTTCCTCACCGTAGTGTATCGTACTTTCCGTCTCTTTCCTTTCGCACTACGTTGTAACAAGGTGCTTCCATCCGTAGGGAAAGAGCGGGTCGTCGACGGACGGCAAACCTCTAGATTTGTTCTTAGAGTTAACCATGGGGAGGCAATCCTCCTCATGCTTCCTCACATCATACATATCCATACGCATCCTTCTTCATGGAACGACAGGAGACACATTCGGGACGGACGGCTAACTCTTGGGTACGTCCCTCATGCCTTCACACCCACTACGGAAAACACTTTTATCTTCCTGAAACTGTAGGATAGCTGAGGGAGGACTTCTTCCCAAGCGGTTGGTCAAGCAACGTCCCAGGTGACGGCACATTCTCTATGCCTTCACACGTTCATGCCAGAATGCCGCTCATACGTAGGTGTATGGCTTTCCAGGATATCCTTCTCCCACTTGAAGGCATGACCTTTCCCCTCTGATCTCTCTCATACTCTTGAAAACATTCCTCACGGAACAAGATTTGAATTGGGAGAGACAATCTACACTGACCATTTCTGTGGCACAGGCATGGGGCACATGCCTTGCGCTGCCGCACTTACATTGGAATAGACAAGCATTTTCAGGGAAGATGTTCGTAGAAACACGGTTTCTCTGCACTGATGTTTCCTGAGACTGAAGTGCACGCCGCCTGTTTCGGATTCAACACATACCTGTTGTGACTATGTTTTCCCCGTGACGCCAGTCGTAAGCTCGAAGTCGGGTTTGACACAGACTTGTTTCGCGCAGTTGAGTCTGTGGCTTTCCTTTGGCGAACTCACATACATTTGGAAACCCCTTTTAGCGTCGTGACCCATGGTGTCCATTGAGCGAAGCCCTCCATACAAAGTTGTTCCACGAGGAAGGTATATCAGGCCTTTCCTCTGCTTCCTTTCACACTTGGCGTATGCCCGCCTCGATCCTTCGGAAAGGAGAAGGTAGACGAAGGACCGCTCCTCCACAGCATTGCTTTTTAGAATTAAGTGTAGAGCTCGTTCCTTACACTTCCTCCGATTTCCACACACACACCTCTCTAGGGGACAACTTGTTAGTTGGTGGTCACATTCGACCCACATGTCTCTTCACAATTCAGCGTATGGCACTTTCCTTACGCGTTCACACGAAGTCCTGAAAGCGCTTCTATCTTCCTGAAACAAGATTTGAGTTGAGAGAAGCTTTCGACACAACTCTTTCTCAAACAGTGGTATATGGCACAGGAGTTGTGCCTTCACTGGTAACGTTGGAAAGTTCTTCCATCTTTTCCCCTGCAGGTGGCAGTGGAAAGACTATTTCCCTACCGTTTTGTTCTTTGAGAGGTGAGTGTAAGACCCTTACCTTATATAGCAACACTCATCTCTCCAAAGGCTTCTTTCTTCAAGAACCCAGATGTTAGCACGAAAGCCTGTTGGACATGGACTCGTTTCTCAGAATTCAGTGTGAGGCTACTACTACTGAGGCTAGTCCACGTGCATTTGAAGACCCATCCACCTCCATGACACAGGACTTGATGGAGAGAAACCCTCCGCCCAACGGGTTCCTCCCTGTAGAGGATCGCGCGTTCCATCGCTTTTCGTTCACGCTAGGTTTCCCAAGCTGCTTCCATCCTTACGAAAAGAGGTGGTAGTCGAAGGACGGCAACCCTCGAGATTTGTTCTTAGAGTTTAACAGACGTATGCCATCTTCCTTACGCTTCCGCACATTATCCATGTCCATGCACATCTTTCTTCATGGCCACGACAGTAGGCCAATTCGAAGCGGAGAGCTACGTCGAGCCGATGTCCCTTACGCCTTCACACCCACTACGGAAAACACTTTCCTCTCACCGAAACGATATGATAGTTGAGGGAAGACTTCTTCACAAGTGGTTTCTCAAGCACTGTCACAGGGCCCATTCTAGGTGCCTGCACCATTTCATGCTAAAGTGCTTCTCATCCTTCCGTGTATGTCTTTCTTGACGGATTTCCTTCTCACACGTAAAACCGTGTCCTTTTCCATCTGCTCTCACTCCTACTCTTGAAAACACTTCTCACGGAACAGGATTTGAATGGCGACAGACTATCGACACTAAGGACTTCTGTAGCACAGGCATGGGGCCCATACATTGCGATTTCACACTTCCATGGGAAAAGCCTACCATTTTCAGGGAAGATGTTAGTAGACACACGGTTTCTCGGGAGTGGTGTTTCTTCAGACTGAAGAGCACTCCCTTCGTTTAGGATTCAACACGTACGTTTGGTGACTAGGGATTCCGCGGGAACCCAGTTGGAAGCTCGAAGTCGCGTTTGACAGAGACTTGCTTCGCAGAGATTCGTGTATGCCTTTCCTTTGGCGAAGGCGCCTACATTTGAACACCCTTCCATCGTCGTGACACATGGTGTTCGTTGAGAAATGCCCTCCATAAGAATTTGTTCCGCGAGTAAGGTAGATCTCTCTTCCTTCCCCTCCGGATTCTTTCACACTTTGCTTCAAGCCGCTTCGTTCCTTAGCAAAGCAGATGGCAGTCGAAGGAACGCACCGCCACAGCGTTGTTTCTTAGACTTAAGTGTATAGCACGTTCCTTACGCTTCCTCCCATTTCCAGACACACACCTCTCTAGGGGACTACTAGTGTGTTGGTGGTCACATTCGAGCCACATGTTTCTTCACCATTCAGCGTGTGGAATTTTCCTTGTGTTTTCACACAAAGTACTGACAACGCTTCGATCTTCCCGAAACAAGATCTGAGTTGGGAGAAGCTTTCGACACAAGTTCGTTCTCAAGCAGTGTTATATGGCACAGTACTTGTGCCTTCGCTTTTAACGTCGGAACCTTCCTCCATCTTCTTCCCTGGAGATGGTAGTGGAAAGGCGATTTCTCTACCGTTTTGTTCCTTGAGAGCTGAGTGTCAGACGCTTACACATACATCTCCAACGGCTTCATGCTTCCCGAACCAAGAGGTTAGCCCGAAATCGTGTTGGACGTGGCCTTGTTTCTCTGAGTTCAGTGGAAGGCGCTGCTGAGGCGAGCTCACGTACATTTGAAGGCCCTTCCAACGTCACGACACAAGACTTTCGTGGAGAGAAACCCTCCGCACAACGTGTTCCTCGCCGTAGTGTATCGCGCTTTCCGTCTCTTTGCGTTCGCACTAAGTTGTAACAAGGTGCTTCCACCCGTAGGGAAAGAGCTGGTCGTCGACGGACGGCAACCGTCTAGATTTGTTCTTAGAGTTAAACACCCGTAGGCCATCCTCCTTATGCTTCCTCACATCATACATTTCCATACTCATCCTTCTTCATGGAACGACAGTAGACACATTCGGAACGGACGGCTAACTCTAGGGTACGTCCCTCATGCCTTCACACCCACTAGGGAAAACACTTTTATCTTCCTGAAACAATATGATAGCTGAGGGAAGACTTCCTCACAAGCGGTTGGTCAAGCACCGTCACAGGGCACGGCACATTCTTTATGCCTTCACACGTTCATACCAGAATGCCGCGCATACGTCGGTGTATGGCTTTCCAGGATTTCCTTCTCCCACTTGAAGGCATGACATTTCCCGTCTGCTCTCTTTCATACTCTTGGAAACATTCTTCACGGAACAAGATTTGAATCGGGAGAGACAATCTACACTAACTATTTCTGTGGCACAGGCCTGGGGCACATGCCTTGCGCTGCCACACTTCCACTGGAATAGACACGCATTTTCAGGGAAGATGTTAGAAGAAACACGGTTTCTCTGTTTCCTCAGACTGAAGTGCACGCCGCCTGTTTCGGATTCAACAAATACCTGTTGTGACTCTGATTTCCCCGTGACGCCAGTCGTAAGCTCGAAGTCGGGTTTGACTCAGACTTGTTTCGCGCAGTTGAGTCTGTGGCTTTCCTCTGGCGAACTCACATACATTTGCAAAACCCAACATGGCCCATGTTGCCCATTGGGAGAAGCCCTCCATAAATGTTGTTCCACGAGGAAGGTATATCAGGCTTTTCCTCCGCTTCCTTTCACACTTGGCGCAAGGCCGCTTCGATCCTTCGGAAAGGAGAAGGTAGACGAAGGACCGCACCGCCACAGCGTTGTTTCTTAGACTTAAGTGTATAGCACGTTCCTTACGCTTCCTCCCATTTCCAGACACACTCCTCTCTAGGGGACTCCTAGTGTGTTGGTGGTCACATTCGAGCCACATGTTTCTTCACCATTCAGCGTGTGGTGTTTTCCTTGTGTTTTCACACAAAGTACTGACAACGCTTCTATCTTCCCGAAACAAGATCTGAGTTGGGAGAAGCTTTCGACACAAGTTCGTTCTCAAGCAGTGGTATATGGCACTGTACTTGTCCCTTCGCTTTCAACGTCGGGACTTTCCTCCATCTTCTTCCCTGTAGATGGTCGTGGAAAGGCGATTTCTCTACCGTTTTGTTCCTTGAGAGCTTAGTGTCAGACACTTACACCTATATCTCCAAAGGCTTCATGCTTCCCGAACCAAGAGGTGAGCACGAAATCGTGTTGGACGTGGCCTTGTTTCTCTGTGTCCAGTGGAAGGCGCTGCTGAGGCGAGCACACGTATATTTGATGGCACTCCAACTTCATGACACAAGACTTTCGTGGAGAGAAACCCTCCCCACAACGTGTTCCTCACCGTAGTGTATCGTACTTTCCGTCTCTTTCCTTTCGCACTACGTTGTAACAAGGTGCTTCCATCCGTAGGGAAAGAGCGGGTCGTCGACGGACGGCAAACCTCTAGATTTGTTCTTAGAGTTAACCATGGGGAGGCAATCCTCCTCATGCTTCCTCACATCATACATATCCATACTCATCCTTCTTCATGGAACGACAGGAGACACATTCGGGACGGACGGCTAACTCTTGGGTACGTCCCTCATGCCTTCACACCCACTACGGAAAACACTTTTATCTTCCTGAAACTGTAGGATAGCTGAGGGAGGACTTCTTCCCAAGCGGTTGGTCAAGCAACGTCCCAGGTGACGGCACATTCTCTATGCCTTCACACGTTCATGCCAGAATGCCGCTCATACGTAGGTGTATGGCTTTCCAGGATATCCTTCTCCCACTTGAAGGCATGACCTTTCCCCTCTGATCTCTCTCATACTCTTGAAAACATTCCTCACGGAACAAGATTTGAATTGGGAGAGACAATCTACACTGACCATTTCTGTGGCACAGGCATGGGGCACATGCCTTGCGCTGCCGCACTTACATTGGAATAGACAAGCATTTTCAGGGAAGATGTTCGTAGAAACACGGTTTCTCTGCACTGATGTTTCCTGAGACTGAAGTGCACGCCGCCTGTTTCGGATTCAACACATACCTGTTGTGACTATGTTTTCCCCGTGACGCCAGTCGTAAGCTCGAAGTCGGGTTTGACACAGACTTGTTTCGCGCAGTTGAGTCTGTGGCTTTCCTTTGGCGAACTCACATACATTTGGAAACCCCTTTTAGCGTCGTGACCCATGGTGTCCATTGAGCGAAGCCCTCCATACAAAGTTGTTCCACGAGGAAGGTATATCAGGCCTTTCCTCTGCTTCCTTTCACACTTGGCGTATGCCCGCCTCGATCCTTCGGAAAGGAGAAGGTAGACGAAGGACCGCTCCTCCACAGCATTGCTTTTTAGAATTAAGTGTAGAGCTCGTTCCTTACACTTCCTCCGATTTCCACACACACACCTCTCTAGGGGACAACTTGTTAGTTGGTGGTCACATTCGACCCACATGTCTCTTCACAATTCAGCGTATGGCACTTTCCTTACGCGTTCACACGAAGTCCTGAAAGCGCTTCTATCTTCCTGAAACAAGATTTGAGTTGAGAGAAGCTTTCGACACAACTCTTTCTCAAACAGTGGTATATGGCACAGGAGTTGTGCCTTCACTGGTAACGTTGGAAAGTTCTTCCATCTTTTTCCCTGCAGGTGGCAGTGGAAAGACTATTTCCCTACCGTTTTGTTCTTTGAGAGGTGAGTGTAAGACCCTTACCTTATATAGCAACACTCATCTCTCCAAAGGCTTCTTTCTTCAAGAACCCAGATGTTAGCACGAAAGCCTGTTGGACATGGACTCGTTTCTCAGAATTCAGTGTGAGGCTACTACTACTGAGGCTAGTCCACGTGCATTTGAAGACCCATCCACCTCCATGACACAGGACTTGATGGAGAGAAACCCTCCGCCCAACGGGTTCCTCCCTGTAGAGGATCGCGCGTTCCATCGCTTTTCGTTCACGCTAGGTTTCCCAAGCTGCTTCCATCCTTACGAAAAGAGGTGGTAGTCGAAGGACGGCAACCCTCGAGATTTGTTCTTAGAGTTTAACAGACGTATGCCATCTTCCTTACGCTTCCGCACATTATCCATGTCCATGCACATCTTTCTTCATGGCCACGACAGTAGGCCAATTCGAAGCGGAGAGCTACGTCGAGCCGATGTCCCTTACGCCTTCACACCCACTACGGAAAACACTTTCCTCTCACCGAAACGATATGATAGTTGAGGGAAGACTTCTTCACAAGTGGTTTCTCAAGCACCGTCACAGGGCCCATTCTAGGTGCCTGCACCATTTCATGCTAAAGTGCTTCTCATCCTTCCGTGTATGTCTTTCTTGACGGATTTCCTTCTCACACGTAAAACCGTGTCCTTTTCCATCTGCTCTCACTCCTACTCTTGAAAACACTTCTCACGGAACAGGATTTGAATGGCGACAGACTATCGACACTAAGGACTTCTGTAGCACAGGCATGGGGCCCATACATTGCGATTTCACACTTCCATGGGAAAAGCCTACCATTTTCAGGGAAGATGTTAGTAGACACACGGTTTCTCGGGAGTGGTGTTTCTTCAGACTGAAGAGCACTCCCTTCGTTTAGGATTCAACACGTACGTTTGGTGACTAGGGATTCCGCGGGAACCCAGTTGGAAGCTCGAAGTCGCGTTTGACAGAGACTTGCTTCGCAGAGATTCGTGTATGCCTTTCCTTTGGCGAAGGCGCCTACATTTGAACACCCTTCCATCGTCGTGACACATGGTGTTCGTTGAGAAATGCCCTCCATAAGAATTTGTTCCGCGAGTAAGGTAGATCTCTCTTCCTTCCCCTCCGGATTCTTTCACACTTTGCTTCAAGCCGCTTCGTTCCTTAGCAAAGCAGATGGCAGTCGAAGGAACGCACCGCCACAGCGTTGTTTCTTAGACTTAAGTGTATAGCACGTTCCTTACGCTTCCTCCCATTTCCAGACACACACCTCTCTAGGGGACTACTAGTGTGTTGGTGGTCACATTCGAGCCACATGTTTCTTCACCATTCAGCGTGTGGAATTTTCCTTGTGTTTTCACACAAAGTACTGACAACGCTTCGATCTTCCCGAAACAAGATCTGAGTTGGGAGAAGCTTTCGACACAAGTTCGTTCTCAAGCAGTGTTATATGGCACAGTACTTGTGCCTTCGCTTTTAACGTCGGAACCTTCCTCCATCTTCTTCCCTGGAGATGGTCGTGGAAAGGCGATTTCTCTACCGTTTTGTTCCTTGAGAGCTGAGTGTCAGACGCTTACACATACATCTCCAACGGCTTCATGCTTCCCGAACCAAGAGGTTAGCCCGAAATCGTGTTGGACGTGGCCTTGTTTCTCTGAGTTCAGTGGAAGGCGCTGCTGAGGCGAGCTCACGTACATTTGAAGGCCCTTCCAACGTCACGACACAAGACTTTCGTGGAGAGAAACCCTCCGCACAACGTGTTCCTCGCCGTAGTGTATCGCGCTTTCCGTCTCTTTGCGTTCGCACTAAGTTGTAACAAGGTGCTTCCACCCGTAGGGAAAGAGCTGGTCGTCGACGGACGGCAACCGTCTAGATTTGTTCTTAGAGTTAAACACCCGTAGGCCATCCTCCTTATGCTTCCTCACATCATACATTTCCATACTCATCCTTCTTCATGGAACGACAGTAGACACATTCGGAACGGACGGCTAACTCTAGGGTACGTCCCTCATGCCTTCACACCCACTAGGGAAAACACTTTTATCTTCCTGAAACAATATGATAGCTGAGGGAAGACTTCCTCACAAGCGGTTGGTCAAGCACCGTCACAGGGCACGGCACATTCTTTATGCCTTCACACGTTCCTACCAGAATGCCGCGCATACGTCGGTGTATGGCTTTCCAGGATTTCCTTCTCCCACTTGAAGGCATGACATTTCCCGTCTGCTCTCTTTCATACTCTTGGAAACATTCTTCACGGAACAAGATTTGAATCGGGAGAGACAATCTACACTAACTATTTCTGTGGCACAGGCCTGGGGCACATGCCTTGCGCTGCCACACTTCCACTGGAATAGACACGCATTTTCAGGGAAGATGTTAGAAGAAACACGGTTTCTCTGTTTCCTCAGACTGAAGTGCACGCCGCCTGTTTCGGATTCAACAAATACCTGTTGTGACTCTGATTTCCCCGTGACGCCAGTCGTAAGCTCGAAGTCGGGTTTGACTCAGACTTGTTTCGCGCAGTTGAGTCTGTGGCTTTCCTCTGGCGAACTCACATACATTTGCAAAACCCAACATGGCCCATGTTGCCCATTGGGAGAAGCCCTCCATAAATGTTGTTCCACGAGGAAGGTATATCAGGCTTTTCCTCCGCTTCCTTTCACACTTGGCGCAAGGCCGCTTCGATCCTTCGGAAAGGAGAAGGTAGACGAAGGACCGCACCGCCACAGCGTTGTTTCTTAGACTTAAGTGTATAGCACGTTCCTTACGCTTCCTCCCATTTCCAGACACACTCCTCTCTAGGGGACTCCTAGTGTGTTGGTGGTCACATTCGAGCCACATGTTTCTTCACCATTCAGCGTGTGGTGTTTTCCTTGTGTTTTCACACAAAGTACTGACAACGCTTCTATCTTCCCGAAACAAGATCTGAGTTGGGAGAAGCTTTCGACACAAGTTCGTTCTCAAGCAGTGGTATATGGCACTGTACTTGTCCCTTCGCTTTCAACGTCGGGACTTTCCTCCATCTTCTTCCCTGTAGATGGTCGTGGAAAGGCGATTTCTCTACCGTTTTGTTCCTTGAGAGCTTAGTGTCAGACACTTACACCTATATCTCCAAAGGCTTCATGCTTCCCGAACCAAGAGGTGAGCACGAAATCGTGTTGGACGTGGCCTTGTTTCTCTGTGTCCAGTGGAAGGCGCTGCTGAGGCGAGCACACGTATATTTGATGGCACTCCAACTTCATGACACAAGACTTTCGTGGAGAGAAACCCTCCCCACAACGTGTTCCTCACCGTAGTGTATCGTACTTTCCGTCTCTTTCCTTTCGCACTACGTTGTAACAAGGTGCTTCCATCCGTAGGGAAAGAGCGGGTCGTCGACGGACGGCAAACCTCTAGATTTGTTCTTAGAGTTAACCATGGGGAGGCAATCCTCCTCATGCTTCCTCACATCATACATATCCATACTCATCCTTCTTCATGGAACGACAGGAGACACATTCGGGACGGACGGCTAACTCTTGGGTACGTCCCTCATGCCTTCACACCCACTACGGAAAACACTTTTATCTTCCTGAAACTGTAGGATAGCTGAGGGAGGACTTCTTCCCAAGCGGTTGGTCAAGCAACGTCCCAGGTGACGGCACATTCTCTATGCCTTCACACGTTCATGCCAGAATGCCGCTCATACGTAGGTGTATGGCTTTCCAGGATATCCTTCTCCCACTTGAAGGCATGACCTTTCCCCTCTGATCTCTCTCATACTCTTGAAAACATTCCTCACGGAACAAGATTTGAATTGGGAGAGACAATCTACACTGACCATTTCTGTGGCACAGGCATGGGGCACATGCCTTGCGCTGCCGCACTTACATTGGAATAGACAAGCATTTTCAGGGAAGATGTTCGTAGAAACACGGTTTCTCTGCACTGATGTTTCCTGAGACTGAAGTGCACGCCGCCTGTTTCGGATTCAACACATACCTGTTGTGACTATGTTTTCCCCGTGACGCCAGTCGTAAGCTCGAAGTCGGGTTTGACACAGACTTGTTTCGCGCAGTTGAGTCTGTGGCTTTCCTTTGGCGAACTCACATACATTTGGAAACCCCTTTTAGCGTCGTGACCCATGGTGTCCATTGAGCGAAGCCCTCCATACAAAGTTGTTCCACGAGGAAGGTATATCAGGCCTTTCCTCTGCTTCCTTTCACACTTGGCGTATGCCCGCCTCGATCCTTCGGAAAGGAGAAGGTAGACGAAGGACCGCTCCTCCACAGCATTGCTTTTTAGAATTAAGTGTAGAGCTCGTTCCTTACACTTCCTCCGATTTCCACACACACACCTCTCTAGGGGACAACTTGTTAGTTGGTGGTCACATTCGACCCACATGTCTCTTCACAATTCAGCGTATGGCACTTT
The DNA here is from genome assembly GCF_037043125.1 of Eumetopias jubatus. NCBI lineage: Eukaryota > Metazoa > Chordata > Mammalia > Carnivora > Otariidae > Eumetopias > Eumetopias jubatus. The sequence continues at coordinate 148,652 of NW_028275024.1, forward strand.
CCTTACGCGTTCACACGAAGTCCTGAAAGCGCTTCTATCTTCCTGAAACAAGATTTGAGTTGAGAGAAGCTTTCGACACAACTCTTTCTCAAACAGTGGTATATGGCACAGGAGTTGTGCCTTCACTGGTAACGTTGGAAAGTTCTTCCATCTTTTTCCCTGCAGGTGGCAGTGGAAAGACTATTTCCCTACCGTTTTGTTCTTTGAGAGGTGAGTGTAAGACCCTTACCTTATATAGCAACACTCATCTCTCCAAAGGCTTCTTTCTTCAAGAACCCAGATGTTAGCACGAAAGCCTGTTGGACATGGACTCGTTTCTCAGAATTCAGTGTGAGGCTACTACTACTGAGGCTAGTCCACGTGCATTTGAAGACCCATCCACCTCCATGACACAGGACTTGATGGAGAGAAACCCTCCGCCCAACGGGTTCCTCCCTGTAGAGGATCGCGCGTTCCATCGCTTTTCGTTCACGCTAGGTTTCCCAAGCTGCTTCCATCCTTACGAAAAGAGGTGGTAGTCGAAGGACGGCAACCCTCGAGATTTGTTCTTAGAGTTTAACAGACGTATGCCATCTTCCTTACGCTTCCGCACATTATCCATGTCCATGCACATCTTTCTTCATGGCCACGACAGTAGGCCAATTCGAAGCGGAGAGCTACGTCGAGCCGATGTCCCTTACGCCTTCACACCCACTACGGAAAACACTTTCCTCTCACCGAAACGATATGATAGTTGAGGGAAGACTTCTTCACAAGTGGTTTCTCAAGCACCGTCACAGGGCCCATTCTAGGTGCCTGCACCATTTCATGCTAAAGTGCTTCTCATCCTTCCGTGTATGTCTTTCTTGACGGATTTCCTTCTCACACGTAAAACCGTGTCCTTTTCCATCTGCTCTCACTCCTACTCTTGAAAACACTTCTCACGGAACAGGATTTGAATGGCGACAGACTATCGACACTAAGGACTTCTGTAGCACAGGCATGGGGCCCATACATTGCGATTTCACACTTCCATGGGAAAAGCCTACCATTTTCAGGGAAGATGTTAGTAGACACACGGTTTCTCGGGAGTGGTGTTTCTTCAGACTGAAGAGCACTCCCTTCGTTTAGGATTCAACACGTACGTTTGGTGACTAGGGATTCCGCGGGAACCCAGTTGGAAGCTCGAAGTCGCGTTTGACAGAGACTTGCTTCGCAGAGATTCGTGTATGCCTTTCCTTTGGCGAAGGCGCCTACATTTGAACACCCTTCCATCGTCGTGACACATGGTGTTCGTTGAGAAATGCCCTCCATAAGAATTTGTTCCGCGAGTAAGGTAGATCTCTCTTCCTTCCCCTCCGGATTCTTTCACACTTTGCTTCAAGCCGCTTCGTTCCTTAGCAAAGCAGATGGCAGTCGAAGGAACGCACCGCCACAGCGTTGTTTCTTAGACTTAAGTGTATAGCACGTTCCTTACGCTTCCTCCCATTTCCAGACACACACCTCTCTAGGGGACTACTAGTGTGTTGGTGGTCACATTCGAGCCACATGTTTCTTCACCATTCAGCGTGTGGAATTTTCCTTGTGTTTTCACACAAAGTACTGACAACGCTTCGATCTTCCCGAAACAAGATCTGAGTTGGGAGAAGCTTTCGACACAAGTTCGTTCTCAAGCAGTGTTATATGGCACAGTACTTGTGCCTTCGCTTTTAACGTCGGAACCTTCCTCCATCTTCTTCCCTGGAGATGGTCGTGGAAAGGCGATTTCTCTACCGTTTTGTTCCTTGAGAGCTGAGTGTCAGACGCTTACACATACATCTCCAACGGCTTCATGCTTCCCGAACCAAGAGGTTAGCCCGAAATCGTGTTGGACGTGGCCTTGTTTCTCTGAGTTCAGTGGAAGGCGCTGCTGAGGCGAGCTCACGTACATTTGAAGGCCCTTCCAACGTCACGACACAAGACTTTCGTGGAGAGAAACCCTCCGCACAACGTGTTCCTCGCCGTAGTGTATCGCGCTTTCCGTCTCTTTGCGTTCGCACTAAGTTGTAACAAGGTGCTTCCACCCGTAGGGAAAGAGCTGGTCGTCGACGGACGGCAACCGTCTAGATTTGTTCTTAGAGTTAAACACCCGTAGGCCATCCTCCTTATGCTTCCTCACATCATACATTTCCATACTCATCCTTCTTCATGGAACGACAGTAGACACATTCGGAACGGACGGCTAACTCTAGGGTACGTCCCTCATGCCTTCACACCCACTAGGGAAAACACTTTTATCTTCCTGAAACAATATGATAGCTGAGGGAAGACTTCCTCACAAGCGGTTGGTCAAGCACCGTCACAGGGCACGGCACATTCTTTATGCCTTCACACGTTCCTACCAGAATGCCGCGCATACGTCGGTGTATGGCTTTCCAGGATTTCCTTCTCCCACTTGAAGGCATGACATTTCCCGTCTGCTCTCTTTCATACTCTTGGAAACATTCTTCACGGAACAAGATTTGAATCGGGAGAGACAATCTACACTAACTATTTCTGTGGCACAGGCCTGGGGCACATGCCTTGCGCTGCCACACTTCCACTGGAATAGACACGCATTTTCAGGGAAGATGTTAGAAGAAACACGGTTTCTCTGTTTCCTCAGACTGAAGTGCACGCCGCCTGTTTCGGATTCAACAAATACCTGTTGTGACTCTGATTTCCCCGTGACGCCAGTCGTAAGCTCGAAGTCGGGTTTGACTCAGACTTGTTTCGCGCAGTTGAGTCTGTGGCTTTCCTCTGGCGAACTCACATACATTTGCAAAACCCAACATGGCCCATGTTGCCCATTGGGAGAAGCCCTCCATAAATGTTGTTCCACGAGGAAGGTATATCAGGCTTTTCCTCCGCTTCCTTTCACACTTGGCGCAAGGCCGCTTCGATCCTTCGGAAAGGAGAAGGTAGACGAAGGACCGCACCGCCACAGCGTTGTTTCTTAGACTTAAGTGTATAGCACGTTCCTTACGCTTCCTCCCATTTCCAGACACACTCCTCTCTAGGGGACTCCTAGTGTGTTGGTGGTCACATTCGAGCCACATGTTTCTTCACCATTCAGCGTGTGGTGTTTTCCTTGTGTTTTCACACAAAGTACTGACAACGCTTCTATCTTCCCGAAACAAGATCTGAGTTGGGAGAAGCTTTCGACACAAGTTCGTTCTCAAGCAGTGGTATATGGCACTGTACTTGTCCCTTCGCTTTCAACGTCGGGACTTTCCTCCATCTTCTTCCCTGTAGATGGTCGTGGAAAGGCGATTTCTCTACCGTTTTGTTCCTTGAGAGCTTAGTGTCAGACACTTACACCTATATCTCCAAAGGCTTCATGCTTCCCGAACCAAGAGGTGAGCACGAAATCGTGTTGGACGTGGCCTTGTTTCTCTGTGTCCAGTGGAAGGCGCTGCTGAGGCGAGCACACGTATATTTGATGGCACTCCAACTTCATGACACAAGACTTTCGTGGAGAGAAACCCTCCCCACAACGTGTTCCTCACCGTAGTGTATCGTACTTTCCGTCTCTTTCCTTTCGCACTACGTTGTAACAAGGTGCTTCCATCCGTAGGGAAAGAGCGGGTCGTCGACGGACGGCAAACCTCTAGATTTGTTCTTAGAGTTAACCATGGGGAGGCAATCCTCCTCATGCTTCCTCACATCATACATATCCATACTCATCCTTCTTCATGGAACTGACAGGAGACACATTCGGGACGGACGGCTAACTCTTGGGTACGTCCCTCATGCCTTCACACCCACTACGGAAAACACTTTTATCTTCCTGAAACTGTAGGATAGCTGAGGGAGGACTTCTTCCCAAGCGGTTGGTCAAGCAACGTCCCAGGTGACGGCACATTCTCTATGCCTTCACACGTTCATGCCAGAATGCCGCTCATACGTAGGTGTATGGCTTTCCAGGATATCCTTCTCCCACTTGAAGGCATGACCTTTCCCCTCTGATCTCTCTCATACTCTTGAAAACATTCCTCACGGAACAAGATTTGAATTGGGAGAGACAATCTACACTGACCATTTCTGTGGCACAGGCATGGGGCACATGCTTTGCGCTGCCGCACTTACATTGGAATAGACAAGCATTTTCAGGGAAGATGTTCGTAGAAACACGGTTTCTCTGCACTGATGTTTCCTGAGACTGAAGTGCACGCCGCCTGTTTCGGATTCAACACATACCTGTTGTGACTATGTTTTCCCCGTGACGCCAGTCGTAAGCTCGAAGTCGGGTTTGACACAGACTTGTTTCGCGCAGTTGAGTCTGTGGCTTTCCTTTGGCGAACTCACATACATTTGGAACCCCTTTTAGCGTCGTGACCCATGGTGTCCATTGAGCGAAGCCCTCCATACAAAGTTGTTCCACGAGGAAGGTATATCAGGCCTTTCCTCTGCTTCCTTTCACACTTGGCGTATGCCCGCCTCGATCCTTCGGAAAGGAGAAGGTAGACGAAGGACCGCTCCTCCACAGCATTGCTTTTTAGAATTAAGTGTAGAGCTCGTTCCTTACACTTCCTCCGATTTCCACACACACACCTCTCTAGGGGACAACTTGTTAGTTGGTGGTCACATTCGACCCACATGTCTCTTCACATTCAGCGTATGGCACTTTCCTTACGCGTTCACACGAAGTCCTGAAAGCGCTTCTATCTTCCTGAAACAAGATTTGAGTTGAGAGAAGCTTTCGACACAACTCTTTCTCAAACAGTGGTATATGGCACAGGAGTTGTGCCTTCACTGGTAACGTTGGAAAGTTCTTCCATCTTTTTCCCTGCAGGTGGCAGTGGAAAGACTATTTCCCTACCGTTTTGTTCTTTGAGAGGTGAGTGTAAGACCCTTACCTTATATAGCAACACTCATCTCTCCAAAGGCTTCTTTCTTCAAGAACCCAGATGTTAGCACGAAAGCCTGTTGGACATGGACTCGTTTCTCAGAATTCAGTGTGAGGCTACTACTACTGAGGCTAGTCCACGTGCATTTGAAGACCCATCCACCTCCATGACACAGGACTTGATGGAGAGAAACCCTCCGCCCAACGGGTTCCTCCCTGTAGAGGATCGCGCGTTCCATCGCTTTTCGTTCACGCTAGGTTTCCCAAGCTGCTTCCATCCTTACGAAAGAGGTGGTAGTCGAAGGACGGCAACCCTCGAGATTTGTTCTTAGAGTTTAACAGACGTATGCCATCTTCCTTACGCTTCCGCACATTATCCATGTCCATGCACATCTTTCTTCATGGCCACGACAGTAGGCCAATTCGAAGCGGAGAGCTACGTCGAGCCGATGTCCCTTACGCCTTCACACCCACTACGGAAAACACTTTCCTCTCACCGAAACGATATGATAGTTGAGGGAAGACTTCTTCACAAGTGGTTTCTCAAGCACCGTCACAGGGCCCATTCTAGGTGCCTGCACCATTTCATGCTAAAGTGCTTCTCATCCTTCCGTGTATGTCTTTCTTGACGGATTTCCTTCTCACACGTAAAACCGTGTCCTTTTCCATCTGCTCTCACTCCTACTCTTGAAAACACTTCTCACGGAACAGGATTTGAATGGCGACAGACTATCGACACTAAGGACTTCTGTAGCACAGGCATGGGGCCCATACATTGCGATTTCACACTTCCATGGGAAAAGCCTACCATTTTCAGGGAAGATGTTAGTAGACACACGGTTTCTCGGGAGTGGTGTTTCTTCAGACTGAAGAGCACTCCCTTCGTTAGGATTCAACACGTACGTTTGGTGACTAGGGATTCCGCGGGAACCCAGTTGGAAGCTCGAAGTCGCGTTTGACAGAGAACTTGCTTCGCAGAGATTCGTGTATGCCTTTCCTTTGGCGAAGGCGCCTACATTTGAACACCCTTCCATCGTCGTGACACATGGTGTTCGTTGAGAAATGCCCTCCATAAGAATTTGTTCCGCGAGTAAGGTAGATCTCTCTTCCTTCCCCTCCGGATTCTTTCACACTTTGCTTCAAGCCGCTTCGTTCCTTAGCAAAGCAGATGGCAGTCGAAGGAACGCACCGCCACAGCGTTGTTTCTTAGACTTAAGTGTATAGCACGTTCCTTACGCTTCCTCCCATTTCCAGACACACACCTCTCTAGGGGACTACTAGTGTGTTGGTGGTCACATTCGAGCCACATGTTTCTTCACCATTCAGCGTGTGGAATTTTCCTTGTGTTTTCACACAAAGTACTGACAACGCTTCGATCTTCCCGAAACAAGATCTGAGTTGGGAGAAGCTTTCGACACAAGTTCGTTCTCAAGCAGTGTTATATGGCACAGTACTTGTGCCTTCGCTTTTAACGTCGGAACCTTCCTCCATCTTCTTCCCTGGAGATGGTAGTGGAAAGGCGATTTCTCTACCGTTTTGTTCCTTGAGAGCTGAGTGTCAGACGCTTACACATACATCTCCAACGGCTTCATGCTCCCGAACCAAGAGGTTAGCCCGAAATCGTGTTGGACGTGGCCTTGTTTCTCTGAGTTCAGTGGAAGGCGCTGCTGAGGCGAGCTCACGTACATTGAAGGCCCTTCCAACGTCACGACACAAGACTTTCGTGGAGAGAATCCCTCCGCACAACGTGTTCCTCGCCGTAGTGTATCGCGCTTTCCGTCTCTTTGCGTTCGCACTAAGTTGTAACAAGGTGCTTCCACCCGTAGGGAAAGAGCTGGTCGTCGACGGACGGCAACCTTCTAGATTTGTTCTTAGAGTTAAACACCCGTAGGCCATCCTCCTTATGCTTCCTCACATCATACATTTCCATACTCATCCTTCTTCATGGAACGACAGTAGACACATTCGGAACGGACGGCTAACTCTAGGGTACGTCCCTCATGCCTTCACACCCACTAGGGAAAACACTTTTATCTTCCTGAAACAATATGATAGCTGAGGGAAGACTTCCTCACAAGCGGTTGGTCAAGCACCGTCACAGGGCACGGCACATTCTTTATGCCTTCACACGTTCCTACCAGAATGCCGCGCATACGTCGGTGTATGGCTTTCCAGGATTTCCTTCTCCCACTTGAAGGCATGACATTTCCCGTCTGCTCTCTTTCATACTCTTGGAAACATTCTTCACGGAACAAGATTTGAATCGGGAGAGACAATCTACACTAACTATTTCTGTGGCACAGGCCTGGGGCACATGCCTTGCGCTGCCACACTTCCACTGGAATAGACACGCATTTTCAGGGAAGATGTTAGAAGAAACACGGTTTCTCTGTTTCCTCAGACTGAAGTGCACGCCGCCTGTTTCGGATTCAACAAATACCTGTTGTGACTCTGATTTCCCCGTGACGCCAGTCGTAAGCTCGAAGTCGGGTTTGACTCAGACTTGTTTCGCGCAGTTGAGTCTGTGGCTTTCCTCTGGCGAACTCACATACATTTGCAAAACCCAACATGGCCCATGTTGCCCATTGGGAGAAGCCCTCCATAAATGTTGTTCCACGAGGAAGGTATATCAGGCTTTTCCTCCGCTTCCTTTCACACTTGGCGCAAGGCCGCTTCGATCCTTCGGAAAGGAGAAGGTAGACGAAGGACCGCACCGCCACAGCGTTGTTTCTTAGACTTAAGTGTATAGCACGTTCCTTACGCTTCCTCCATTTCCAGACACACTCCTCTCTAGGGGACTCCTAGTGTGTTGGTGGTCACATTCGAGCCACATGTTTCTTCACCATTCAGCGTGTGGTGTTTTCCTTGTGTTTTCACACAAAGTACTGACAACGCTTCTATCTTCCCGAAACAAGATCTGAGTTGGGAGAAGCTTTCGACACAAGTTCGTTCTCAAGCAGTGGTATATGGCACTGTACTTGTCCCTTCGCTTTCAACGTCGGGACTTTCCTCCATCTTCTTCCCTGTAGATGGTCGTGGAAAGGCGATTTCTCTACCGTTTTGTTCCTTGAGAGCTTAGTGTCAGACACTTACACCTATATCTCCAAAGGCTTCATGCTTCCCGAACCAAGAGGTGAGCACGAAATCGTGTTGGACGTGGCCTTGTTTCTCTGTGTCCAGTGGAAGGCGCTGCTGAGGCGAGCACACGTATATTTGATGGCACTCCAACTTCATGACACAAGACTTTCGTGGAGAGAAACCCTCCCCACAACGTGTTCCTCACCGTAGTGTATCGTACTTTCCGTCTCTTTCCTTTCGCACTACGTTGTAACAAGGTGCTTCCATCCGTAGGAAAGAGCGGGTCGTCGACGGACGGCAAACCTCTAGATTTGTTCTTAGAGTTAACCATGGGGAGGCAATCCTCCTCATGCTTCCTCACATCATACATATCCATACTCATCCTTCTTCATGGAACGACAGGAGACACATTCGGGACGGACGGCTAACTCTTGGGTACGTCCCTCATGCCTTCACACCCACTACGGAAAACACTTTTATCTTCCTGAAACTGTAGGATAGCTGAGGGAGGACTTCTTCCCAAGCGGTTGGTCAAGCAACGTCCCAGGTGACGGCACATTCTCTATGCCTTCACACGTTCATGCCAGAATGCCGCTCATACGTAGGTGTATGGCTTTCCCAGGATATCCTTCTCCCACTTGAAGGCATGACCTTTCCCCTCTGATCTCTCTCATACTCTTGAAAACATTCCTCACGGAACAAGATTTGAATTGGGAGAGACAATCTACACTGACCATTTCTGTGGCACAGGCATGGGGCACATGCCTTGCGCTGCCGCACTTACATTGGAATAGACAAGCATTTTCAGGGAAGATGTTCGTAGAAACACGGTTTCTCTGCACTGATGTTTCCTGAGACTGAAGTGCACGCCGCCTGTTTCGGATTCAACACATACCTGTTGTGACTATGTTTTCCCCGTGACGCCAGTCGTAAGCTCGAAGTCGGGTTTGACACAGACTTGTTTCGCGCAGTTGAGTCTGTGGCTTTCCTTTGGCGAACTCACATACATTTGGAAACCCCTTTTAGCGTCGTGACCCATGGTGTCCATTGAGCGAAGCCCTCCATACAAAGTTGTTCCACGAGGAAGGTATATCAGGCCTTTCCTCTGCTTCCTTTCACACTTGGCGTATGCCCGCCTCGATCCTTCGAAAGGAGAAGGTAGACGAAGGACCGCTCCTCCACAGCATTGCTTTTTAGAATTAAGTGTAGAGCTCGTTCCTTACACTTCCTCCGATTTCCACACACACACCTCTCTAGGGACAACTTGTTAGTTGGTGGTCACATTCGACCCACATGTCTCTTCACAATTCAGGTATGGCACTTTCTTACGCGTTCACACGAAGTCCTGAAAGCGCTTCTATCTTCCTGAAACAAGATTTGAGTTGAGAGAAGCTTTCGACACAACTCTTTCTCAAACAGTGGTATATGGCACAGGAGTTGTGCCTTCACTGGTAACGTTTGGAAAGTTCTTCCATCTTTTCCCCTGCAGGTGGCAGTGGAAAGACTATTTCCCTACCGTTTTGTTCT